>NW_004457368.1:29135-100819 GCF_000313135.1 Acanthamoeba castellanii str. Neff
TGAACAGGACGACGTGGCGACGGTGCTGGCGTACCTCAAGTCCACCGACACAGTCTCCAATATTTGTACGTCTCCCGCGTGCGGTGTGTGTATGCGTCTGCTGACGACCAACGATGATTTTTGTTTCTTTGTATGTGTGTAGGTCTGTGGGGACGCAGCATGGGTGCAGTGACGGCGTTGATGTACACGGCCAAAGCCGAGGAGAGGCGCGCGGAAGGCGAGGAGGGGGTGATGGTGCCGGCAACGCTCGTCCTCGATTCACCCTTCGCCAGTCTCCTCAAGCTCATTCCTGAGGTCGTCGACTCTGCTGATGGCAAAGGCCAATATGTACGCACTGCATCCCTTGGTGAGCGCCGACAACAGTCCTGGCTGACGCGACACACGCGACACAGATTAAGCAAATACCGAAGAAGGTGGTGGGCGGACTGCTCGGATTGGGCATCCCGATTCTGCGCAAGGCTATCAAAGCTCGCGCCGAGTTCGACATCTCCGACCTCGAGCCCATCGCAATGGCGCCCAAGTGCAGTGTCCCTGCCATATTTATTCAAGGTCTCGACCCTAAGATAATTACTTTTTCACCCCGCCATCGTGTTGACAGCACGTCCGGCCCCCAGCCACTGCCTGGCAGTGCTCTCGCTAACGCGCGCGGTGCATGTGCGGTGGTGCGTGTGCGTGTGCAGGTCGAAACGACACGTTAGTACGACCGCACCACACGCAACTGCTGCACGAGGCCTATGGATCGAAGGTAAAGAGGCGGATAATGATCGAAGGTGGGCACAACACGGGCCGAAGCTCGCTGTGCTTCGAGGAAATCTCTTCCTTCCTCTTTTCTTCGTTCTTTGACGACGAAGGTACGACAGCTTCTTCTCTCTTTTCCGCGGTTGGTCACACTTTCGAGTACTGATCCTCCGTTGCACACGACAGAGCGCAAGACAATATCCGGTGTGGATGGCAGGTTCCCTCGTCTGCGTGTGAATCTGGATGATCTGGGCGTGCCACATTTTATCTGTCGTGTACGCACACCTCCACTGCTTCACTTCGTCTCTCTAAGCATTGGTTTTCTTATCACATTCCCTCGTTTCTTCAATGGCCAGCGCTTGCCCTATCCCCTGCAGAAAGAGGAAGTCATCACGTTTGATTCTCTCGTCTCTGTTGCGATCGATCACGCCAGCGTGCAGCTTCAGCAGCCGTTCACTGGGGTATGTACTGGTCCAGTACACTTCTCTTTCTCTCATTCAGTGATGATGCTTTTCTCGCCGGTGTGGGTAATACTGTCGCTGCGTCGTGTCAATCGCATGCAGGTAAAAATCGGCGAGTACAAGCTGGGGAGCACCGACGATAACTATAACATTCTCGGGTATGGCGTGGAGGCGATCGGCGGAGAAAGCGACCAGAAGCTGTTCTACATGCGCGTGGCGGAACAGTACACGGACTCTGATATTATCCTGCTCTTTATTACCACTCGAGTACGTGCCACACCATTAGTGTACCATCTCTGCGTGCAGACTCATCTCTAATTCTTTCTGTTCTGGCAGGCCGATGAGATTTCAGATATTCTGAAGATGAGAATCGACGCTCTCTTGCGTGAGAAGCTCGCCAACGTGGTATGCGGGCAAACATATACATTTCTTATGGATTAGTTCTTATGATTATTGATCTTTTTCATGCGTGCGCGCGGCAGGATATGGCAAGCCGCATCGAGCAGATAGTGCAGAAGCTCGTGACGCGGCGCATCGAGGAGCAGGTCGCGCAGAACAAACGAAAGCGGGAGAAGGAGGAGGAGAAAAACAATCGACGACATGCCGCGCACGAGGGTGACACCGCCGGCGGTAGCGGCGAGCAGCCCGTTTTCTCATTTCGACTGCGGCGGAGCACGGTCAAGCTCTTCCAGGCCATGATCGGAGGCGGTAGCGCAGCGGTAGCGCACGGAACGAAGAGAACCGAGGCGCCACCGCGACCAGCGCGTCTGGCACCGACGGTGTGACGACAACGACAACCACCGCAACTGCGAGCGTCAGCGACCTCACCACTACCATCACCGCCACCCAGTCCACCAGCGATGAACCAACAGAGAACAGCGGCGACGAGCGAAAAGAGAAGAACAGCAGCGCAGGTGCGGGGGATGTGAACGACGAGGTGCACGTCGACGAGGGGGAGGTCATCGCCACGATCGAGGAGGTCCTGTGCGAGATCGGGCTGGTGAGCGAGAAGGACCGGCCGCACCTCCACGCGGTCATATGCGACAGCGTGCGGGAGGTGATCAAGCGCGAACTCGACAATCACCGCTGCACCGAGCGCGAGCGTCGGGAGCGAGAGCTCGAGATCAACAAGGACCATCAACATCAGCAGAAGGCGAAGGACAGCACACACGAGGGCGCCAGGCCGAAGAGCAGCAGCAGCCGAGAGAAGCGAGCCCACAAGAAGCAGCAGCAGCAACATACGGAAGACCAGCCGACACTGGCACCTTCTTCAGTGGAGGAAGTGGTCGAGGTAGTTGCTGCAGGGACGAACGACGAGGTGTCGTCATCGTACTGAGTAGGTATGAGCGGAAGCACAAAGAAAGAGAGTCTTCTTAGCCACGAAGCGAGGCCTCTGGTGGTGGCCCTTCGTTCGAACTAAGCACCCAACAGCAGAACCAAAAGTTAAAGGGTCTTCAGCGAAGACCACGACACAAAGCTGTTGTGATTGATGGAGGGGACAGGAGGTCCGTCGAGGTATCGCTACGTGGTGGTGTTGGATTTGGAGGCCACATGCGAGGAGGTGCGGAATCCTTCGTCCTCGGGCGCAGGAGACGGCACTGAGAACCGACTGCATCACGAGATTATCGAATTTCCCTGGGCAGTGGTCGATTTGAAGGAGGCAAAGGTCATCGAGCAGCGCCAGCTGTACGTGAAGCCCGAATGGGAGGAAAATCGCCACCTCTCCGCCTTCTGTACCAAGCTCACTGGAATCACCGATGCTGTACTCGCCGAGCAGGGTCAGCCGCTCAAGCAATGCATTGCCATCTTCGCCCAGGCCATGCACGACCTCCAGCAGCAAGACGGGGGCGTAGACAAAGATTTAATCTGTGTAGCGACGGATGGGGACTGGGATCTCGACGTGCAGTTGCGAGGCGAGGCTGCAGCGAAGGGCCTCGACGTGCCCTACCATCTGCAGCGCTTCATCAACGTGCGTGAGGAGGTGTCATACTTCTACAAGCCGGGCCGTGAGCACCACATCAAGGGCCTTAAGTCGCTCCTGCGGTACCTCGGGCTGCCGCACCAGGGGCGCCATCACTCCGGCATCGACGACGTCCTCAACATCTGCCAGATCGTTCTACGACTCGCTGCCGACGGCCACGCCTTCACTCCTGGTACGCTCTGCATGCGCGCGGTGGTGCGTGTGCGGTGATGCGTGAGCGTGTGCTTACTCGAGTGTGTGCAGAGCGCGCCGTGGTGGTCGGTAGCACAGACAAGGCTGCCAAGGCGGTGATGGAGGCGGACTTCTCCAAGTGGTGGAGCGCGGAGGAGCTCACCCCAGAGATCCTGAGCGTCCTGATGGGCTTCCGCCCCGATGAAGGTACCCACCATTACGCTTGTAGTAGCCGACTTCTCTACGCGTGCCGTACCTGATTGTGGTGGTGGCAGCTCTCATCACCGTGATAACCATTGCCAACACTTGTGATGTGCATGGTCTATCGCAGTCCTCAACATCTACCAGTTTGGCAGCCGCGTGTATGAATGCGACGACAACGATGCACACTGGTCGTTCATCATTACGATGGGAGACTACTACAAGGGACCCGCCAACTTCACCCGCGGTACTTAGAGCACATGTAGAAGTGCTGCGAGTGCATGCGTCTAACAGGCGCCGTGTGTGTGTGTGTGTGTGTGTGATCAGGGAATGTACATGCACGTGTGGGTCCGATGTGGAAATTTGAGGAGAGCCTGCGACACAACGACCTCTACCAGGTCATATCGTTGTCCCTCCCCGCTCGCTTCGTGTGGAAGGAGACCGTGCGGTTTGAGATGATCGATCGGCTCAACCTCCGCAAGCTGGCCCGATCCGTTCTCGAGCAGTTCCACGGTCAGACCAAGGCAAAGCTGGTGCGTATTTTCAAGACCGACGGCGCCAAGCTCTTCGTCAAGGAGATACTGCGCATGTTCAGGTACCAACCAGTTGCTGTGGGCTGCTCGTAGTGAGTGTCTACTCACCGCACGCCGACCACAACCTGCCGGCAGGTCGGTGATGTTCGGGATACAGCTGCTGGACGAGGGGAAGGTGGTGGACTACCGCCAGGCCAACGCATACCAGCGCGAGATTGAAGCCATGGGCGAACTGACTGTTCAAGGCTGTGCAACAGTCGTCGACCGATTCAAGGTAACTGCCTCCACCGGTGTGTTACCTATTATTTCTAAAATGCCTGCTGCTCACACTTACTGTGGTTGGCATACTATGCCAGCCCGAGCTGGAGCGATTGCTGGGCGTGTTTCGCGGGAAGATCGCGTCTGAGGAGGAGGACTTCCGGCGGCTGGTCGAGCGAGCGTATCAGGAAACGCAACGCACTTCGGAGGACGAAAGCGCACGGGGGTTTCGCTTGCTGCGTACACTGGTGCAGCAAAAGGGCGCGGGCTTACTGGTGCGACACCTGCCGGTGACCGTGCGACGCAGCGGCTCGCTGGTGCAGCTCTGCTGCGACGAGGACGAACTGCGACGGCGAAGGCAGGCGCAAGACTGCGACGACGAGAAGGAGCGGCCGCCGGATCTTCTCTTCGCAGACCTGCATGACGACCACGACGACGAGGAGGACAACGATTCGCCCCTGGTCACTCTCCTCGCCCGACAGTGCCACGGCGTCATCATCGACGAAGCCGACGGCGCGTGCCGAGTCGTCTCGCTGCCGTTCCCGCGCTTTGCGAAGCCGCGACAATTAGCCGATATTCAGCACCGCGTCGACGCTCTCGACTTTGCCGCATCGGGTGCGCATCTCCCAGGCCGGCCCTATCACTACACGCTCTTGCCCTCACTAACACTTTCGCTTTTTTCTTCGGTTGGCAGGCAAGGCCCTGTGTGTGCTGCCAAAGTTGAACGGCGCGCTGTGCGTTTTGTACGCCCGCGAGGGGAAGTGGAAGGTGTCGTCCCAGACCTCGATGGAGGCCGACGACCGCGTCGAAGAAGCGTCGCTTCCCTCCTCGGAGGGCAGCACCCTGCTGCGCGACGCATTCTGGGCGCTGTGGTCGGCAGTGGGCTACACCCTTCCGCCTGCCGAGGAGCAGGGCCGTCGGTGCTTCCTCTTCCAGCTGGCCGCCGAGGGCTTGGGCGCCTTCGCCGGAGTCCGCCCAGCAGCAGCGCCGGAGGAGGACGGAGAGGTGGTGGTCGACGCCGCCGGGTCATCACCGACTCCATTGCAACGCAATCTCTCGTCCGTCACAGGCCTGCGTCTCCCTCGGCTGCTCTACGTGGGCGTGGCCTGTCTCGAGACACTGCACCATCGCCTCAGCAGCGCCAGCCACGAGGTTAGTGCTTCACCTCGTCATTCTTCATTTTTCGTTCTTTTTTCCAACTGCCTGCTTTTTGACTGATGCCACGTCACACAGTTCTCAGGGTGGGAGCGCCCGCCAGTGCTGGTCGGCGTGGACAGCGCCTCAGCCTTGATGCAGCTCCTGACTAACCTGCCGCCGAGCATTGCCTCGGGCCTCATCGTCGCCGCCGGAGGTGATGGTGGCCCAGCTGAGCCGCAGTTGTGGCTCGACAGCCCGGCCTACATCAGCCTGCACGATGCCGTCAGGCAGCTGCGCGGGGAGCCGAGCGAAGAGGTCATGCTCAACGTGCTGCGGCGCATCGACGTCTCGCGCGAGGAGACCGCCATGCTGGCGCGCTTCCCGCAGTTCGCGGCCCTCTACGCCAGCGTGAGCCACAGGCTGTGGCACCTCATCGACCGGGTCGACGCCGAGTACCACCGGGTGGACAGCGAGTGCGCCGCCGAGCTCAGCGCACGCACAAGCCAGCACGCCTCGCAGGCCAAGGCGGCCAAGGACCCGGCGACCACGCTGTTTGCGAGCAAGGTGGGCCGACACCCGTTCAAGCAGGTCCTCTTCGCCATGCGGCGAGACCACCTGACCGCCGCCCAGTACTTCCGCACCTGCCTGATGAAGCTGCTGCTCCTCAACCTCAACGCCGACAAGCCGGCCACCAAGGTGCAGCCCTGATTCAGCGTAACCCCCCTCAACACACACATCTTAGCAAACAACGACAGGCGCATGTTCTTGTTTTCCGGTGTTCGTCTCGTGCGCTCTTCGTTCGTCTCTTTTGGTCTTTCTCTGCTCATGGCTGGCAGGCGACTTTGTGGCTGGGCCAGTCCCTGTGACCATGCGTGGTGCCGCGTTAACTGTGATGATGTGCCACGCGCGGTGGGCGCGGAGCCGACGACTTACCTGCGCTGACACTCGTGTGAGCAGTAGGAGGCGGCTTTGCACCTGCCGCACCGCTGCGAGGAGGGAGCCCCGCACACCTGGCACGATCCTGTCTTCCCCGCTGCCGTTCCTGTGTAGCATCAAGCAACGGCGCAGGTGTGTGTGTGTGTTGCGTGAGTGCGTGGGCGGTGTGTCTGGGCGATGGCGGCGCGAGGTCACCTTTCTGGGGCGACAGGGCATCCAGCAAGACCTGCTTGGCCTCCTCGTTGGGGGTGAACGATTGCTCTGCCGCATCGCGCACCGTCCTGCCCATCCAGTCCGAAACTCGCGGGTTGGCTCCCTTCTCCAACAGGTACTGCACGACGTTCGTGTCGTTAGTCGTGTCGTGGGTCGTGTCGTGTCGTGTTGTGGCGTAAGCTTGAAGCGAACGTGGCAGGTGAAGAACGACACGCACGGTGTTGGCGGTACCTTCACTGTTTCGGCGCGGTTGTACATGACGGCAAGTGTGAGCGCGGTCTCCTTCTGTGCGTTTCGGATGTCAACCGGGCAGCCCTTGTCCAAGAGCATCTTCACCACCTCGAGCTGCCCTTTGAATGCCTGTGCTTGATTCAAAGAAGTGATTTATGATTTGCACAACTTGGTGACATTCTCTTCTTTCCCACAAGATTAGATTGCGTACAGCGCAGTGCAGAGGGAACCAGCCGAGCTCGTTGCAGGGCGCGTTGGTCAAGCCCTGACTCTATGATCTGCTTCATCTTCTCGACGTCATTCTTCTCGCTCGCCTTGTAAAACTCCTTGCCCAACTTGTCCACCTTCACCTTGCCACCAAACATCATCGCTCGTCGATCTACTGTGTTGCTTTCCGCCCACAACCAAGCGTCTTTCTTTTATTCATTTTTTTCATTTCTTCCATTTTCATTTTTTTAATTCTAAAAGAAGAAGTTGTAAAAGATGGAGGGAGCTGATGCTTCCGGCCGGGCGTCGCAACTGACGGCCGACGGAACGAAGGCTCTGTTCGATGCTGGGCGAGCGGCGCGGGTGGTGGGCATGAACGGGTACTGCATTGTGCGGTCGGCCATCGACCCGACCTTCCTCCGCGACACCGTGCGGCCGGCCTTCGACGCCCACTTCACGTCGGTCGTGCTCCCGCGCCGCCCGCAGCCCAACCGCGGCCCGGGACGGTACCAAGCCGTGCTGCCGCTCACCGCGCCCTTCATCGACCCGCGTCTTGTGGGCGCCGACATGATCGTGCGGGTTCTCGACCACCTGCTGGGTCCCGACTTCGTTCTTTCACTCGCCTCGTCCCATGTCGCCCTGCCCGGTAGCGCACCAGCCTCCCTTTCGTTGTCGTCTTCGTTTCGTTTTCGCTTTCGTTCTTTC
The DNA here is from genome assembly GCF_000313135.1 of Acanthamoeba castellanii str. Neff. NCBI lineage: Eukaryota > Discosea > Longamoebia > Acanthamoebidae > Acanthamoeba > Acanthamoeba castellanii. The sequence continues at coordinate 36,908 of NW_004457368.1, forward strand.
TTGTTCTTCGTTCTTTTTGGGCCAAATGTGCAGTGATTGTTTGCTGCAGGGTGTGAGCAGCAGGAGCCGCATATCGACTACGAGCCTCTCTTTGATACATTCCTCCCGCTCCCGCCCTACTGCGTCTATGTCCACATTCCGCTGGTAGACCTCACGCCCGACAACGGACCCACCGAGTTCTGGTCAGGTGCGGCACACCAAGCCGGCTGGGACGTCGAGTGATCTTTTAGAAATAACTGATCAGCCAATCACAACAACCACAGGTTCGCCCCACATGGCCATCAGCAGCGTCATCTCATCGCTGCGCGAGGTACCGCAGCCCCAATGGAGTGGTTGGCCCACGCCCCTCACCCTCGACTCTATCTACGACCAACTCACGCACCTCGCAGTTCAGTTCGCTGCCCATTGACGTCCTGCCATCGGACAAGGTACTCCTGAACGTGGGCGACGTTGTGATCAAGGTACTACTCACTCCCCCACTCGAGAGGCTGTTCTTTTTTTTCTGAGAGAGTGGTTCAGGACATGCGGTGCTTCCATCGAGGCACGGCCAATACCACCGACCAAGCGCGGCCCATGCTCTCCCTCATCTACTCTCGCAAGTGGTATCGCTTGCCCTACGGTTCGGCGCTTCCTCTCTGCAGCCTGAGGCTTCTGTGTGCTGAGACCTGAAGTCGTACGGTTTGATCCTTCAAATTGCAGAAAAGCTGTACAAGGAGGAGGGCTACCCGCCCATGGCTATTAAGAAGAAGGACCTGGACCGCCTCCCGCCCCACCTCCAGCCTATGTTCCGCTTCTGCCGTGTCGCCGAGCCAGAGCAGGCATTAGAGGACCAAACACAACCATCAGCTTGAACTGGAGGTGGAGGTGGCGCATCCAGTAGTTGACGGCACGTGGAACCGAGTTGTGCTGTGGCTTGTGCTTGAGCGTGTAAGACTCTTGTTCACTTGAACAACGTTCCGCGCTCGTTGCTAAGAACAGATCTCCTGCTGCTGCTGGTAGAAGGTTGTATTTATTCGAGACTGTTTGTAACATCGTCGCCAAGGAGCCAGGGACTCTTGAGCTTCAGCTTACTGGATGTATCCCCCAGCGAGTACAACTTGGGAACCTCATCAGCGCGGAGCACCAACCTCACCAGGCCATCGAAATGTGCGACCAGGACAGAAGAGGCGTCGACGGGATCGCACCGAACGCCCAGGAGGTATGTGGCCATATTGGCCAGCAGACTTCGGTAGAGCTCCGGCGACGTGGCGCGTGAGACCCCGGGTCTTGGGCTGCCGTCCTTGGCCTTGTACCTAACATAGGCTGTACCAAGCACACCTCCACCATCAGAGCGCACATTATACGACACACGACACTACACGACACATGACACTTACGACACGCACGACACACACGGTGCTGGTACGCATAATCTTGAGCGAGCGCTTGGTCTCGTTGAAAGTGAGGGTGAGTTGCAGCGGCAGACCGGACGCCACGCTGTAGATGACAGCCTTGGCGCGGTGGCAGACGAACCGCTTGTAGTGCCGACTCTCCGCGATGCAGTCCTTCTCGTAGTACCACTCACGCGAGCTCAGGCGGCTCCAGTAGATGTTCGGCAGCAGAGACGCGATGGCGCGCACGGCGGCCCCGGTGCTCTCCTCCTCGCGCCCTTTGTGCACTCGTGCGAGAAGACTGGCACCGCAAGCTCAGCGTGTGTCGTGCGTGCGTGCGTGTGTTGTGCGTGCGTGCGTGCGTGCGTGCAGGACGGGAATTACCGGTGGAGTTGGCGTCTCACGGAGGCCACGCTCTCGAGGAGCGTCGCGTGATCCGACGTGCGCTTGAGCAGCCGCTTGAGCCACTCGACTTGCGGGTTCCCCTCGCGTTTGGTGGGTTCTTCGTCAGGCTCGACGTCTGGGACCTGCTGCAGCTGGTCGGTCAATTGCCTGGCCAAGCGAGTCACCTGGTGGTTGGGCTCATCTAGTCACGGGACACCTGAGGTGAGATCATGATGGGCTACCATAGACATCAAATCCGCACACCACACACCGCACACGCACTCTCAAAGTGGCGAGCAAGCCGCCATCGGGCGACACTCCTCCATTTGGGCGGATCACTCGATGGCGGGTACTTCTCTTCTTCTTTGTCGTCATCAGGTTCGGGTGGTGGTCCTCGTTGAGGAAGAGGCCACGTGAAGTAGGCACGCTTCCACAGGGACGCGGACTTCTCTGAGTGGATGAGGTCGCGCCAGGCCACGCACACGAGCTGCGCGCGCAGCAGGTCCTCCACACCCAGAAACTGGAGCACGAGCCACACCACCTCCAGCGGCAGCTCCACCTCGGGACTGTCACTTGCCGACCTGGCTTGATTATAATTTTAATAATACAAATAATATAGAATATATATCCATAAAATGAATGTAATGAATGTGAAAAATAACAAAATGGTTGGTGTAGCTGTACCGACGGCGCGGTGACAGTGTTTGCCGACTTGCTCGCGGTCGGGCCAGCACTCCTTTCGCTTCATGCGTGAGTTGCAAAAGAACGAAAGAGAAAAAGAAAAGAATGAAGACGAAAATAAAGCGGCAAGGATTTATTGCTGGTGGGTGCGATCGAGTGTGGAGGCGGCCACGGCTCTGTTGTATATACAACACCAGCAGCTTGCGCGCGTTTAGAAGCACTTGCGATGAACAATGGAGGGTTTCTTTCCCGCCCGATGTTTCCTCTCCTTTCAAAAGCACTTGCGGTGGACAATGCTGGGACCCGACTCGTCGTACTCCTCCTTGGAGATCCACATCTGCTGGAAGGTGGAGAGCGAGGCCAGGATCGAGCCGCCGATCCACACGGAGTACTTGCGCTCGGGCGGGGCGATGATCTTGATCTTCATCGTCGACGGCGCGAGGGCGGTGAGCTCCTTCTGCATGCGGTCGGCAATGCCGGGGAACATGGTGGTGCCGCCCGACAGGACGACGTTGCCGTAGAGGTCCTTCCTGATGTCGACGTCGCACTTCATGATCGAGTTGTAGGTGGTCTCGTGGATGCCCGCCGCCTCCATGCCCAGGAACGAGGGCTGGAACAGGGTCTCTGGGCAGCGGAAGCGCTCGTTGCCGATGGTGATGACCTGGCCGTCGGGCAGCTCGTACGACTTCTCGAGCGACGACGACGCCGCGGCGGTGGCCATCTCCTGCTCGAAGTCGAGGGCCACGTAGCACAGCTTCTCCTTGATATCGCGCACGATCTCGCGCTCGGCCGTGGTGGTGAACGAGTAGCCGCGCTCGGTGAGGATCTTCATGAGGTAGTCGGTGAGATCGCGACCGGCGAGGTCGAGGCGCAGGATGGCGTGGGGCAGGGCGTAGCCCTCGTAGATGGGCACGGTGTGGGTCACGCCGTCGCCTGAGTCCATGACGATGCCGGTGGTGCGGCCCGAGGCGTAGAGCGAGAGCACGGCCTGGATGGCGACGTACATGGCGGGCGTGTTGAAGGTCTCGAACCTGATGGAGAGAGGAGGTGAGTATCTTTCCGGCGAAACCATTGCGTGGCGGTGATGGAAAAGAGGAGGAGTCTCGTACATGATCTGGGTCATCTTCTCGCGGTTGGCCTTGGGGTTGAGGGGGGCCTCAGTGAGCAGCACGGGGTGCTCCTCGGGGGCCACGCGGAGCTCGTTGTAGAAGGTGTGGTGCCAGATCTTCTCCATGTCGTCCCAGTTGGTGACGATGCCGTGCTCGATGGGGTACTTGAGGGTGAGGATGCCGCGCTTGGACTGGGCCTCGTCACCGACGTAGGAGTCCTTCTGGCCCATGCCCACCATGACGCCGGTGTGGCGCGGACGACCGACGATTGAGGGGAACACGGCGCGCGGCGCGTCGTCACCGGCAAAGCCGGCCTTGCACATGCCCGAACCGTTGTCGATGACCAGAGCCTGAACTTCGTCTCCCATGGTTGGTTGCTGGTGATGATGGTGTTGGTGAGTGTGACTTGCTGTTAAGCTGCTTGAGCTGTTCTTGCTGTTGTTGTTGCAGTGGAGAACAAGAGGATGTTGAGATGGCTATTTATAAGAGAGGGATGGGACTTCAGGTACCCTGAAACGTGAGCTTCGGCTGTACAGTGCGCTGAACCAAGAGCAGTAGCTCGGGGGTACTTCCTACTGCGGTCCGTCAAGCTCGAAGGAGAGCATGCCACGTCAGCACAGATCGCCTACTGCAGTTGTGGTTGCGCGGTAACCCTAAAAAGGAGAGGAAAAAGAAATCCGTGAAACCACCCAGCGCGACTGGTACGTGTCAATTGGCCACCTCTTTCACGCTCGATCTCCACCAAGCAGCAGCTCCTGCCTCCTAACACCCGCTTCCCGGTGAGTAGGTGCTGGGGTCGGGTTGAGGTCTGATATGACGTGTTATGTATCGTTTGTATTCAGGCTGGTGGAACCGAGTTGGGGTGGGGTGGTGGTGTGGTTGCCTCCTCGCACTGCGTAGCGTTGCGAGGCACCTTTCGGAAGGTGGCCGTGAAGATCCGGATGGAGGGATCCTCCCGAACCCACATCGCAAACTCTGTAACAAAAAGAGAGACAGAGAAAGCCATCAGCAATCGATGATGATGATGCGGAGCGCATCTCCCATGAAAACGAGGGAAGTGGGGAGGAACAACACGAACCGCTCATGCCAAAGCGACAGGGCGGGAAGTGCTTCTCGTCGGTCTCGAGCACGAAGCTATCCCGGAGGAAGATGTCCTTGGCCTCGAAGAAGCCCTCCCCAAAGTCCGTCTCCAGGTAGACCTCGCTGTCGGGGCCGTCGTCGAGGAAGCCGTGGATGGTGCGCACTAGCTCGGGCGTCACCATGCGTCGCTTGGCGTGCCGCTTCTTGAACCAGGGGTCGGGGTAGAGGATCGATACGCGCTTCACCGTCATCGCGGTCGCGGTCGCCACGGCGCTGTCATGTTGATGATGATGATGATGATGATGATGATGATGATGATGATGATGATGATGATCGGCCAACTGGCTCGCATAGGACTTGAGCAACGGCTCCAGGCTCACGTTGACGTTGCAGCACACGTAGGCGAGGTTGGGCAGCGCGGGGAAGGGCTTGACGCGCTCCTCCTGCAGCTCCAGACCGAGGAAGTTCATCTCCGGGTGCTCGCAGGCGAGGTGGTAGACGAGGTGGCCCTTGCCGCAGCCCAAGTCGAGGTGGAACGGCAGCCGCGGGTCGGCGTAGAGCGATCGCCAGTCGGGGTAGGCCTCCAGCTGCTTTTGGCAGTGGCGCGCCAGCGGGTTGGGTGTAGGTCGCAGCCTTCCAACCAAGTGAATAAAAGTAAAATAAAAAGAAGTGTAAAACAAAATGCCAGGGAGTACCGGGTAGCGAGACAGGCGGCCTGAATGTTGATTTGAGGACATCGATTAAACTGCACAATAAAAAGGGATTAAAATGAAATTGAATAAAATTGTCAATGCTAATTAGCGAGATTGATGGAGATCTCCTTACCAGAGGCGATGATGGTGGGTGCCTGTGCATTTCCGTCGTTTTAAGGGACAGCAGGGAGCCACCCGACGATGGCTGGAGACCGACGCATCGTGTTCGCCGCATCTGTATCAATTCGATTTAATCAGAATAATTTGTTTTCCTTCAGCCTTTTCTCTCCGTTCAGTGGCCCGCAAGCAAAAGTGTTGGTGGTGAGACTGTACAAGGCAACACGTCATGCATAAAGCTGGACAGGCTCGGTGGTTCGACTTCTTGATCGCTAGCTAGTCGCCGCCGAAGAGGTCGTCATCGAGGTCCTTCTCCTTGTCTTTGGCGCTGGTGGCGTCCTTGATGATGTCCTTCTCCTCGAAGCTGGCGCGCGCTCGCTTGAGCTCTTCGGACATGCGAAGAAGCTCGAGCGCTCTGTCGTGCCTCTTCTGGTCCTTGCGCAGCACAAGATCAGGTCATCCGTCTGCACCTTGCCCTTCTTCGTCGTCAGCTGCAGCGCCTTCTGCGTCTTTTGATGGTTTGAAAGAGAAAGAGTTAGCCTCACGTGAGCTCATTGTTGGTGAGGAGGGCGCAGAGCAGAACGAAGGCGGCAGGGACTGGTACCATCTCGACCACGTACTCGACGACCATGTCTTCAAGCAGATCAATTGATTCAGGCAGCGGGTTAGAGACGTCCCTGCATGGCACAGCGTGTGGTGAGCTGTCTGCACGTCTGCGGCGTGTCTGAGAGGGTGCGAATCGTACCCAAAGCCGTACATCATCGCCTGCACTGCAATGAGCCCACAAGAAACAACAACATGAGCACGAGGCAGAAGTAAGAATCATATGAACCAACTAATTTGGGGGGGCGCACATTCACGGGTGAACATGCGCTTGCGCTTAACGCCCCGCGGTTGTTTGGCCTCCACCGCGGCAGCCGCAGCTGCCCTCTCTGCTGCCTTCTCCGGGTCCTTCGGCGGACGTCCTTTCCTGCGCACGATCGGCTGATCTCCGTCCATCTTCTCTTTGTGGATTTTTGTTGTGTTTGCTGTATTTATAATCGTTTTGATTATTTTTTATTTAATTATTGTTTTGTGTGGCAACGGCTAGTACAGGACTGAGGTGTCGGGAACTAGGGCGAACAGCTGGGTGTAGGCCTCCACCAACGGATGAGACCTCATCAGCGCCTCTACACGCTGCTTCCACTCCCTCCGTTCGCGGGCCTCGCTCTCCCCTGTAGCAGAGTGTTGTTACGTCTGTCCCAACCAACGCATGATGCAGAGGGATGGGTACGTACGCACGGACTTGTTTCGTGTCTTCAGTGGCGTCATAAAGGTGGCCTCGACCTCGCTTGGGCGTGTTCGCATCAGGTCAAACTTGAGATTGACTTGCACTTGTCTGGTGGTTTATATACACAAGTGGTGAGCGACGAGGAGATGGCAACAAGAGATGGCAGCAAGGTGCGTGCGGTACCCGTGCTGACCGCTCGCAAAGGAAAAGCAAACGTAGTCGAATGCCGCACTCGTTTCTACCGACTCTATGTCGGCCTGCCGATTCAGCTCCACCACTTGACCTCGACGGGCAACGAAAGCGTTCATGTACAAGCTCACTGCTCTCACAAAATACTGCGCGTTTGTGTAGCAGGTGAGTATTGGGATCAGAGGAGAGAAGGTGCACGCAGAAGAGCGTACCCGTATGTTCTTGGCCAGGTGCTGCTCCTCGAGCTGCTTGATGGGAATGAAGTAGGGCACCGTGTGCTTGAACACCCGGAGCTTGTTCGTCGCACCCTTGTCCGTCTCTAGCCAGATGTGATAGCGCTTATCAAAGTACTGACCTGAGCGGAAAAGGCGGGGGTAAGTGCAGTGGCAACCTATGAGGCGCTCATAGAGACAGGCCGCGATCAGGTACCTTGGTAGGACGAGCCGAGAACGAGGAGAAGGCGATTGCCTGGATAGGGCAGCACGCGAATGCCGGCGAGGCTGAAGGCCTGGCCCATGAGCGTCTGCTTTCGCTTTCGCATGTTGGCTGCCACTGTCGCTTCCATCTTCCATTGTTCCACGCACTCATGTCAACAGACCCATCGACTTACAGCCGGCAGGTGCAATAAACTCAGAGAGCACCTTGATCTTGATCTCGGACGGCGACGCCTGCTTCTCCTCTCTGAGAGGCGGCGGGGCGTGGGGCGGACTCAAGGCGGTGGCTCGCTGCAGCTCGGCCTGCATCTCCCCATGGCGCATTCGCACCTCGGCCACTGGTTGTGAGGGCTTACGTCAGTAGCCACGCATATTGATGTGAGCCCGGGAGAAGAGCGGGGGGGGGATTACGTCTTTGCTTGAGCTGCGACAGCGAGTCTAATCGGGACAGCTGAGTCTGCTGCGCTTCACCGATGATTTCCGCCCTTTCCTTCAATTGATGTGCCAGCTCCAACGGATCCAGCTCGCTCGCGACGAGCGGCTCCAGCGTCGTCTCGTCCATCTCGCAAGACTCTTTTTATATTTCTTTTTCTCTTACTAACTGCACGAGAAGGAGAACAAAGGAGCCAACGTTTCCCAGCACTTCGTGCAAACAGCGAAGAAGAACTGAATGCCGTGACGCAGAACCAGCTCCAGACTGACCACAAAGGTACTTGTGCCCCCTCAAGTGCGGCACCATATATAATAATTAAATTAATAATAATTCACCATATTAAAACCATTATTGGTAATTTAAATTAGGTGATATATTACTTGCGGTGAGGAAGAAGGAAGTGAAGAGGAGGATGGAGCCCGAAGATACGCCACCACCTGTGGTAGGGCCTACGGAAGCGTCTTCTTCCTTGTTTAGGGGAGGCGGCTCGGGTCTCCTCGTACCCTCGGCTGGCTCACCGTCCGCTGCGCTCCGGAGCAGTTTCATCGGCAAGGGCCGAGCCTCGCAGATTCTCTCTTCGTCCACCCCATCCGCCCTCCACATCGAGAACGGCTCCGAAGACGACGAAAAAGATGGAAGCTCGAGAAGACAAAAGATTTTGGACCAAGATCGAGGCCAAAATGGCGAAAGCGAAGACGGCGAGCAAAGAGCGAAGCGAAGCGCGAGCGAGGGCAACGAGCAGGAGCAGCCCAGCGGCGAACAAGAAGTCGACGGCGACGACTATGGAGGCCTGGATGATGATGAAGGTCAAAATCAAAACGAGATCAAAAGCAAAAAGGGGGCGCCGGCGGAGGAGGCGAACTTGGATCAGGCCATCGATGCAGCGTCGCACGCTTTCACGTCGGGCGTGCTTCGACGGCTCACCAAGGCCCCCTCCCCTCCCCCTCTTCTCGACTCTTCTTCATCTTCTTCGTCTTCGACTTCGTCCTCCTCCTCCACTCTTGCGTCGCCCCTCTCCCCCTCCACCTGGCTCCGGTCGCCCGCCCTCACCGCCGTTAACCGCGAGCGCTCCTTCTCCCCCATCGTCCTCGGCGAGAAGGACCGACCAGCCGCCCCAACCCTCTCCACCTCTCCACCATCATCTTCTTCTTCTTCATCATCGTCGTCTTCTTCTTCGTCATCATCATCATCGTCGTCGTCGGCAGCGAACGAGGGCGGAGTGGAGACGGCGCGGGTGCAGGTGCGGGCGTCGGGCAACCTGCAGCTGCCGCTGCTGGTCGGGCTGGTCGAGGCGGACGAGGGCCCCGGCACGCTGGGCAGCCTGCCGGGCCTGCTCCACGCCGCCGCGCTGGTGGCCTGGAGCGACGGCAGCAGCGGGAGCGGGTCGAGGAGCAACTCCACCAGCGGGCCAGACGACCGGGCATCGACCAAGGGCTTGTCCAAGAAAGGTACGCCCGCGCTCCTTCAGCGCAACCTCGTGACACTCACCCTGCATGCGTGTGTCGTGTGTCGCGTGTCGTGTGTCGCGTGTCGCGTGTCGTGTGTCGCGTGTCGCGTGTCGTGTGAGTGCAGAGGTGATGCAGCAGCTGGCGAGGAAGATCAAGGAAGAGGGCGGACGGAACGGCAACTCGCAGGAGGGCCAGCTGGACGAGATGCTGCTGTTTTGCATTACCCAGTTCCTGGGCGAGCTGGCCCTCATCGTCAGCGATCACACGCTCTACCGGCCGCACAAGCTCATCGGCCTCAACAAGGAGCTGGCCAAGATGGCCAAGGTACTACGCACTGCCGTTCGTGTGTCGTGTGTGTCGTGTGTGTGTCGTGTGTGTGCTTTGCTGATGTCAGCACGGGATGTGGGGGTGCGTGTAGATTTTGCAGGGCGTGAGCACCGAGGACGACGCGCTGTGGATTCTGCGGCGGGCCAAGTCGACCATCTCCGAGCTACCGCGCCACATCAGCAAGGACAAGGAGGGCAGCGCGCCCTCCGGTCTGAAGGGGAAGAGCTCCGTCGACTCCAGCGACATGCGCCCTGCCTCCCTCGTACGCACTCCAATTCATGTGTGTTATGTGTCGTGTGTGTTGTGTGACAAAGCTGATGCCTCACACCGCAACTCTGTTTGTTTGTTTGATCGCGTAGGAACAACGGATGAGCGATTACATCGACCAGATCTGCACGCGACTGATCGACATGCAGAAGGAGCTGGCCAGCGGCCAGGCGGGGCTCAACCAAAAGACCCACTACTCTCAGGTCATCTTCAAGCTCTCCAGCGTACGCCCGCCCGCCCCCGCACGTCAAACACGTCGCAATTGACGTTGAAGTGGTTGACCGCTCGTTTGGGCCGTACAGCGCTTCGAGGCGCTCGACAAGCAGGGTTACCTGGGTCAGGCCGAGCCCAAGGAGGATGCCCAGCAGGCCGACACCGAGGAGCAGTTGCCGAGCCTGCCCAACTTCATCCAGAGCCTGCCCGGCGAAAAGGTCTCGCTCTCTGCTCTTTTCTTCCCGCGCAGGCGACGACCACCGTTGACTGATATCTTGAATTCCTCGCATTCCTCGAATTGTGAAGGTGAGCTATGTGGCGTCGTCGGTCAGGTCGAAGGTGTGGAACGGAGGCGCTGCGGCCGCGTGCGTCGGTACACTGTTCGTGACCACCTACCAGGTCATTTTTGTCACGGAGGACCTGCAGACCAAGGCACAACCCTATTCCGCGTGATAGGACCTAAAATTAAGTCCGAACGCCTGTTTGGCTGACGCCGGCGCATTCGCGCGCGTCGTGTGTGTCGTGTCGTTTGTGCAGTCGTTCCCAATCCATTTCATAGCGTCGATGGAAAAGGTGGGCGGTCGGAAGCGCACGATGGGCAACGACGACTACGGACTGGACATCTTCCTGAAGGACACCCGCATCATTCGCTTCGTGTTCGAGCGGGACTCGCCCGTCTATCCTCCGCCTCGACGGATGACTCACACCAAAATTCTCAAGGGGTACCACCACCGCTTTCTCGCAATTGCTGTTGACATCCCACTCCCTCACACGACTCTGCCCAACCAGGTTGATTCGGCCGGCCTCGCGATTGTTTGCGTTCGAGTACCACGCGTCGCTTCAGCGTGTCGCTCCTCCTCCAGTCGATGGCTGGACCATTTACAACGCCGAGAAGGAATACAGGCGGTACAATTCTCTCTACAATCTTCCGTTGTCGTGTGCGTGTGCGTGTGCGTGTGCGTGTGCGTGTGCGTGTGCGTGTGCGTGCGGTGGTGCCTGTGCGTTGCTGATGGTGTGGCTTGGGGTCGGATGTCATCCAGGATGGGTGTACCCTCTAAGAAGTGGAAGATTTCCATGATCAACAAAAACTACAGCTGGTGCCCCAGCTACCCCTCCAGACTCGTTGTTCCCGCCCGGTTCCCCGACGTACGCCGCTCACCGCAGACCAAGGCCCTCGCGCACCACCGCACACGCACACGCACACGGTCCTGACTGGTTGGATGTGCTGAATTCAGGAATTGCTGCCGGCGGTGATCAAGTTCCGCTCACGCAATCGCATTCCGGTGCTGACGTGGATAGACCCGAAGAGCGGGGCGGCCATCGTGCGATGCAGCCAGCCGCTGACGGGCATGCAGCGAGGCCGCTGCAGCGAGGACGAGCAGCTGCTGGCCAGCATCATTCGGACAGTGCCCAAAGCGGGACAGCTCCACATTTTTGACGCGCGACCCAAGGCCAATGCCGTAGCCAACACCGCCAAAGGTACACCACTGCACACGTTCCACTGCACACGCACACACGCAATACTAATGTCGTGATGGTGGCCTTAGGCGCTGGCTATGAGGTGTTGGCAAACTACCAGAACTGCAGTCTCTCCTTCCTTGGAATCAACAACATCCACGTTATTCGGGACAGCCAGAAGAAGGTGCGTGTGCGTGGTGCGTGTGCGTGTGCGTGTGCGTGTGCCGCTTTCGTATTAATAAGCGTGTGTTGATGTGTCAGGTCCGAGATATGTGTCATCAGTTCGTCAATCCGATGAACGACGACAGCAAGTGGCTCAACGCCCTCGACGCCTCGCAGTGGCTCTCGCACATCTCCCTCATCTCATCTTCGAGCGCCGACGTCGCCAAGTTCGTCCATTTGCACGGTACGGACCATGCCGGCACTCCGTCCCCGTCCCCGATTGAATAATAATCTCACCACTGCACACCGCACACACCGCACACACCGTACACACGCATGTAAATCTGCAGGCGAACCGGTGGTGGTGCATTGTAGCGACGGGTGGGACCGAACGTCGCAGATCGTCGCCCTCGCCCAGATCATGCTCGATCCCTACTACCGCACCATCGAGGGCTTCATCGTGCTGATCGAAAAGGACTGGCTCTCCTTCGGCCACCAGTTCGCCCTCCGCAGCGGACACGACGGCTACTTCTACGCCGGTGCGCCCCCAATGAATATGGAATATATTTATTATATTTTTTATCATCATTCTTATTTATAATTTGTTGTAGTTTATTAATTTGTTAATTAATTGTTCGGTCGTGTGAGTGCAGATGGGCAGCGAGCGCCGATCTTTATGCAGTGGGTGGAGTGCGTTTGGCAGATGCTCCGCCAATCCCCGCTCGCCTTCGAATACAACGAACGGTGAAGAGCCCTCCCACACGCGCGCTTTCTCCCCGGATTCAGAAATGTGAATGTGCTCACCACCGCACACGCACGCGCAATCGCACACGCAACACCAGGTTCCTGCTGGAGCTTCTGCACCACTCCCACTCGTGCCGATTTGGGACATTTCTGTACAACACCGAGAAGGAGCGCATCCAGGAGAAGCTCAGCCAATCGACCGTACGTGCTTCTTCCCCCCCGCGCGCGCACATACACACACACACACACGGGTGGATGATTGGCTCACACGATCGTTTTCATGTGAGAACAGGAGTCGCTGTGGACGTACCTCCTCGCGGAGAAAGACAACCTGCGGATCGTCAACCCGTTCTACAAGCCCGTCAACCGCGTCATCATCCCCAACTGCAGGTATGTGCCCACACCACTCAACGGCACACGCACCACCGCACACGACACACACGCACACGCACACGCTCCACCGCACACAACACGCACACGCACACGACACACGCGCTGACCTATTGGCAGCCTGAGGAGGATGCAGTTCTGGGAGGGCTACTTCCTGCAGTGGGCGCAGGAGGGGCTGCGCGACTCGGACGCCAGCAACCTGGACCAGCACGTGCTCAACCTGGTGGCCGAGAAGGACCGCCAGATCGCCCAGCTGCAGGCCCAGCTGCACGAGTACCAGGCCATGCTCAACATTACGCCGACGGCCGCGAGCAACAACAGCAAGACGACGACCAGCATCGGCGACGCGATGACGAGCAAGCTAAGGGGCCGCGGGCTGGCCAAGATGAAGCTCATCAGCGAACGCAGCGCCAAGAAGCCCAAGAGCAAGCGGATCGTCACCACCACCGCCGCGACGGCCTCGAGCGCTGCTGGAGACGCGGCGGCCGAGAGCCAGCTCCACCCGCGGGCCACCGCCCCACCAGAGCACAGGACCGACCACCGGACTAACAAGAAGACCAAGGCCAACGGCGGCAAAAGCGTCACCGCCGCGGCTGCCTACGTCGCCCAACGGTCAACGGTCCCCTCCTCCGCTTCTACATACACCAGCGACAGCTCGTTGGCTGCGGCTGCAAACGGCAGCAGCCATGGCGATGCGCCCAAGCCTGCAGCCGCCCACGGCGCCACGGCGCCACCGCCTGCGGCCCCAGACGCCATGGCGACCACAGGCGATCCGGGAGAAGGTAAGGAGGACGAGCCGAGGAGGCCAGCCACACAGGGCGAGGGTCTTGGGTCCAACGTCAGCGACGTCAAGTGGCGCGTCGGTGTAAAGAATTAAAAGAACTCTTACGTTTTTAGGTCGTGTAAGTAACACTGTTCACTCACGCCAGTGAGAGGCGATTGGGGCGACGGTGGTGTGGGCTGTACCGGTCGTATGTGCAGATGCGAAACTGTGGACAAGCGCACGCGCACGCGCATGTTGTCGAGTGCGTACCCTGGGCATTTGAGCAAATCACTTTGACCTCGTCCTTGTGCCAACTCTTCCTTCATCCGGTGCTCTCCTCGCCAGTCACGTGTGGCAGAGTAGTCCTTCAACTTCTCTGTTGGTGGTGAGAACAAGCTTCAATAAAGATTGCCAACAAGAGGCAGTTGAGATCAAGTACTATAGCGTACTGAAATGGCAATGATGCAGGCGCGGAATTCCGTAGATGCAGTTTTTTGGAAGCCGCAATTTGTCACAAACCAGCACTGTGCTGGTCGGGCTCAAATTGCATGAGCTGGAGGCAGTCAAAGGCCGTGAACGGGAGCCCATGTTGTTTGTACATTCTCCCAGTCGCGCTCTGTCGTTTCGTGAATGCTGTTCTATGTTCTTTCCTAACCCACCCTGTTTCTTGGTCATTTCACAGGAACCACTAGGGTGGATCGCAAAATTTTGGATTGGTGGAGCGCTTCGCTTTAATGTTTGGCGGTTACACAACAAAAGGAAGAAATCTGTCCTTCTCCAGCCGCACATCAACACATGCGGACACTCAAGCTTGAACTCATCTCCCGGTTTCCCACACCTCCTACCATGGACATCTTCGGAGGCAATGCGGCCACCTTCTCCTGCCCGATCGATCGATCGAAGGTGCGCAAACGAACCTCATCTCCATCTCATCTATGGGTCCGTGACGAAAGTAAGTGCCGACATCGTCTGACTATCCTACGTGATTAACGAATGCAACTTTGGCTGAGGCCCCCAAATCTTAAGATTTCCTGCCACACTCACCCACCTCGGTGGCTGACCATCTTTTCTTCATGCAGGTCGGGGGCCAGATCAGATCGATCAAAGGAACGGTCTTGGTGCCCCACACGACCTGCAAACCCATGTCAATCGGAGGGACGAGACTCAGGGCGGCCATAGTGGTCGTGGGTGCTCTTTTCGAAACCCAAAAAAAACACAAATAGCACCTTCCACGCTGATTTCTATGCATAGCAGACACTCCTCTCTTGATGGCCAACATGCCTCGTGAATGCCTCCGCAACATTAGAGATGTATTGATGATCAGGCGTGAACAAGGGAAGTGCAATAAGAAAATAGAATAGGTCGTTAGTGTTTATATAATTCATTTGATCGTGAGGAACTTCTTGGCTCCGGCGGCGTGGCGGAGGGTGTAGACCTGCCGCCTCTTCCAGTCCGTCCCGACCGCCTTCTCGGACATGACGTAGACGTCGCCGTGCTCGAGAAGGAGCTTCACGCGCTGCCCGACGGGCTTGGACTCGAGGAACCACTGGTAGTGCAGCGGCAGAGCGACGCCTGTGCGCACCGCCACGACCTTGCAGCGCTCGGCGTCACCGTGGAAGCCGATCCCGCACTTGCTGGGGTCAAAGTAGTAGTTGCCCTCGGCCACGAGCCCGCTGGCCTTGTCGCCCAGCAGGTCGACAAGCGCATCGCGCGTCTTCTTGAGGAGAGGCACTTGGTCAAAGGCCACGACGGTGCCCTTGCCGCTGTCGTAGTCCGGCGTCTGAGCTGACGCGGCGAAGCACAGGTTGTGGCGCGCGCGCTTCTCGACGACGCGGCCGTACATCTTGGCCTTGGAGTCCTTCTGGAGCCCGGCCTGCTCCTCGTGGAAGGCGTCGGCGTCGCCCATGAGGGCCTTGAGCCCGTTCCGGGCCACCAGCACGTAGGCGTCTTCTGCTTCTTGTTGCTGCTGTTGCTTCTTCTTTTTGGTTGTTGTTGTTGTTGTTTCGGCTTCAACACTTGAAGGAAGGGCCTCGTTGAGGTGGTGCAGCTCGACGGTGACGCCCTGCGCTTCGAACCAAGCCTTGGCCGTCTGGAGGTCCTCCAGCGTGAAGCCTTCGCTGGCCTTTTGGCCAAGGATCTGCATGCCGGCGTGGTTCTCGGCCTGGTCTCCAAATGTGATCGTGAAGGTTTGCGAGTACACTACGCGCCTCCTCCTCTTCTTGTCGTCGTCGACGTCACATTGAGTGCTGCCACCGCCCCCCTGCTGCTCCTCTTCCTTTTCCTTCTCTGCTTCGTCCCTTTTGCGCTTTGTTGTGGTGTTGGCAGGGTCCTCCATCCTCTTCTTCTTCTTTTTCGGCAATATGAAAGTGCTTTGCGAATCGCTCCTTTATATTAAAGTGGTGGGTTTCCTGGTATTGCTATTTTTTTCCTGGAAAAGTTTGGCTTAATTCTAAGTAATCACCTGGTCTCACCCCTGCCCATGAGCTCCGGTGTTCGCCTGCTCAGTAGCTCCAGTGTGGCCTGGCTTGTCCTACTCTAGACTGATCACAGATCTGACAACAGCAAGAGTGATCAGGATGGTGAGCAGGAACAGGCAGTGTGAATACTTGGTGGATGTGTCTTTGACTCCTGGGCCTATGGAGGAAAACAGGGGGAGTGATCAGTTGATGGTAGGTACTACTGGGGTCTTTCATTTGATTGTATTGGAGGGTACTGAGCAGACCATGTTACAAAATTGGAGTTTATCATCTCCTCATGTGTGCTTGCTGCAGCTGTCTCTCTCCTCTTCCTCTTCTTCATATGTACAGGCAGGTAGTGGTGGGTCCACTTTTCTAGAAGAGGGAGCACTTCTTCTCATGCTTGCCACTCTTCTTCTTCTTGGCAGGTGGCAGCTTGAGGGCAACACAGATGGCCTCATTGAAGATGAGGGTGAGGTTGTCCTGCATCCAGGCCAAGCACTTGATGAATGTGGTGGCCCTGATCTCATTGGCCAGCTTGTGGCCCTGCTTGGTGGCCATGCATGGCTTGACACCCAGCAGCAGCTTGGCCTGCAGCTTGGCCACCATGTGGTGGTTGTTGTGCAGGTTGCTCTTGGTGGTGACAAGTAGGATGGGTGCCTTGGGGCAGTGGTGGTGCACCTTGGGCAGCCACTTTTGCTTGATGTTGGCCAGTGACACAGGATTGATGGCTGAGTAGCAGAGCATGAAGATGTTGGTGTGTGGGTAGGACAGTGGGTGCAGGTGGTTGTACTCCTCCTGGCTGGCTGTGTCCCATAGGCTGAGATTGATGACCTTGTGATTGTTGTAGAACATGTTGGCTGAGTAATTGTTGAAGATTGTGGGCATGTACTCACCTGGGAAGGTGTTGGTTGTGTAGGAGATGAGCAGGCATGTCTTGCCCACTGCACTGTTGCCCACCACCACACACTTGATCACCTGATACTCAGCCATTTGGTTTGCTGTGGTTTGGTTGCTGCTTATCTTGTCTCAAGGCCACTCATTGGTTTGAATGTTGAGCCTCGCCTGCCCTTGGCTATTTGAGCACACAGTATTCGGCTATCCTACCCATTCATTCTTCTCTCCATCTTTTCGTGCAAATGCTGGTTGCCGCCACGAAAAAAATCTTTTTGGCTCAGCGGACTTTGTTGGGCCGTGAAATTTCTGTGAAGCATTTCCAGTCGACAGGATTTAAAACATTAATAATTATTTACACGCAGCGAGCTGCTTGCGTGCGCATGAAGGAGTGCTTCCCTTTCCATGTCCAGAGGTTTGTGTGGTAGAGAGTTTGATTGGCGCCTCTGTGAGCCCTGCGGTTTTGAGTTTTTTGGGCTTGTCTGCTTGCATGAAGGAACCAACCATTTTGCTTGTTCCTTGATCCATGGTGTCAAACTAAACTCAAAAGGCCACGTTTGCCACAGGGACGACCCTCACAATCGGAGAAAGGCCAGGCCTGGTAGTTCTCTGGTAGACCAGTACTCCTTGATGTAGTTTTCATAGGCCTGCTTGACCTTTTGCTTGCTGTAGTGGACAACCCTTTCTCTCAATCTTGTTTCTTTCGTTCCTTCCTTCACTCCCCACTACTCAATCATCAAAGTCAAGTCGCTTGGCGTTGGCCCGAGGCTTGTTGTTCTCCTTGTCCTCCCTCGTGGTGCTGGTGGTGGCCTTCTTGCTGGCGCTAGTGGGGGCGTGCTTCCGTGTGGCGGAGGCTCGCAGCGAAGAAGACGAGACCGCCGCGGGTGAGGGGAGAGGCCTGCTGGAAGAAGAGGTGGTGGTGGTCTTGCGCTGGGGCGTGGCCGCGATGAGTGCCGAAGACGACGCGGGCGAGGCTGCCAGCCTGCGCATGCGGGTCTTCTCAATCACCCGCGAGTAGACGGTCACCGGCGGCGTGAAGGCGTTGAGCGCCGTGTCGACGATCGATTCGCGCGGCCTTCTGCGCCTCGCGGGCGGCGCGCTCCCCGTCACCACCTCCCGCTTCGTCTTCGCTTCTTCTTCCGCTCCTCCTCTCGTTCGCGGTTGGCTTGCCGGGGTGTATGCGGCCTCACCCGCGCCACCGTCAGCGCCGCCCTTCACGAGGTCGCGAGCGCCTTCATCGTCGCCCTCGTCGTCAGAGTTTTGATTCTTGAGATGTCGCGCAGCCCTGTGGAATGACGAGCGTCACATTTGTTTCGTGTTAAAAGCTTTTAACCAGTGCAGGCAGAGGTGCGGGAGGGCGTACTCCTTGGCCTGCTGCTTGGCGACGGCCGAGGACTCGACGGCCTGGGTCTTGCTGAAGAGGAGGTCGTGGTCGCTGATGCCGTGCACGCCGCCGATCTCGTGCAGGTACTGGATGTGCCGGTCGGTGTACTCGTCGGTGACCCGCTCGTGGGCGTGGAGGGCGTGGAGGTCCTTCTGGGTCTGGGCCACGCGGGGATCGCCCAGGTGGAAAAGGTCGGTCAGCTCCTCCCGCGAGAAGTACCGCAGCGACGACTTCTGCGTCATTGTGCTCTGGACGATCGCTCCCTTGAACCTGTACACGGCCAAGGCACGAGTGAGCCACATGCACACATAGGTGTGCACTTAAAGACCGCCTCTAGAGGAATTAGGGCACGCACACTTGGCGTCGGTAGATCTTCTCTTCGATGGTGCCGCAAGTGATGAGACGGTACACGATCACGTTCTTCTTCTGACCCAAGCGGAATGCCCTGCAGACCGCCTGATATATAGAGTTGCCACGGTCCATGAAAAAACGTAGGTTGCGTGTCGCAAGCGTGCGTGGTGTCATTCGTACCTGGTTGTCGTGCGTCGGATTCCAAGAGGGATCGACAATCACTACACGGTCGGCGCCGGTGAGATTGAGTCCGATTCCGCCCACCACCGTGGTGAGGAGGAAGCAGAAATAGCTCGGGTCGGAGTTGAAGAGCTCCACCCTACGCTGGCGCTCGTCGGACTTGGAGATGGAGCCGTCGATGCGCAGGAACGAGTAGTCACCCTCGCGGAGCAGCAGTTCGATGATGTTGAGCATCTTGCGCGACTGCGAGAAGACCAGCACGCGGCTGCCCTCCTCGCGCAGCTTGGGCAGGAGTCGCATGAGGAAGACCAGCTTGGCCGAGATCTGGTGCACGCACTCCCGTCGCTTGCGCAGGAAGCACTCGCGCCAGCTGGCCTCCTTGGGCGGAATCGGTATCTCCTTCCCCACGTCCTCCGTGTCTGCGCCCTCGTCGGTTGCGCCGTCGTCAGCGTCGCTCTCGGACTCGTCGGCTTCAGCGTTGTCGGGCGTAGGGTGGATGTTGTAGGCCATACGGCGGGCCTCGCGAGCCTCTTCCTTGGCCCGTTGGGCCTCCCGCCTCGCGGCGTTGGCCAGCGCCATGGCCTGGAGGTCGCGACCTCGAGCATCGACGAAGGACTGGTGCCGGCACAGGGGGAACCACAGAGCGTCGTCGCTGGCCACCTGCCTCCAGTGGCTGCAGACCAGCATCAGCCTGGACACCTCCACCACGTCGTTGAGGCCGCACGCGAACCCGAAGATTCGCAGCTTGACCTCGTGCGGCAGCCGAGTGTTGAATTCGTCGACCGCGAGACGCCGGCCACCTGAGATTTCAGTCTTGACCTTGGCCTTGATGAGCGGCTTCCGCTTGGCCGCCTGACGCGTCACGGGAAGATGGTCGACCTCTTCATCCTCATCTTCGCTTTCGCTCTCCTCCGCTGCGTCGTCTTCGTCTTCGTCATCGCTTGTTGCGCGAGTGTTACGCTTGGCCGCTCTCTTAGGTTTCTCGCTATCTTCGTCATCCTCTTGCTTGTCGCGGAGCCAATCCTTAAAGCCGCTGCGCAAGAGAGGAAACTTAGCGCTTGCATTGCGTGCGTGCGGGCATGTATACGGGAGCGAGAGAGGATACGCACCATGTGGCCAGCAGCTCGGCATCCACGGCTTCCGCGTTCTTGGCGGTGAGAAGACGAGGGTGGTCGCAGAGCTTCTTCAGCAGGACCAAACCCTCGAGCACGTTCTTGGTCGTGGCCAGCACGTTTTTGACCTGGTCCGATGCGAGGAAGCTGCGATAGAGCTTCTCCTGAACCTGTAGTTGCGCACGCACGCGCACATTGAACTACGGATGAGCGACTAGGCAATATAGGGCTTGTAAGGGAAGTGCCGACGGACCGGGCTGAGACTGAGCCACACGATGAAGTCGTTCATCCGAGTGGTAAGTGCTTGCTGCTGCCTTTCCTCCGAGGAAGATGGAGAAGGCGACGACTGGTCACCCGCGTCGGCCTTGGAAGCGCTGCCGTTGGTGTTGAACACGTCCTTCTTCTCGCGGCGCAGGAAATGGGGCGCCAGAATATGACGCAGCTGCTTCGACAGCTCGTGTGACTGGTCGCCAATATGCACGCAAGAGAGGTGAGCCGGCGTGACACCACATCTCCCGCAGCGTGTAGGTGAAAGGGCATGGGAAGACGTACGAGCTGCTTCTCCTCGGCCGAGGCGCACTTGTAGGTGGCATATTTGATGGGCTGTTCGAACTGGCGACCAAACTGGTGGATGGTGCCCAACAGCTGACCCTTGCACGTGTAATCGAAGAGGGACCACAGTTCCTGTATTCCCGTTACGTAACCACACAAACCCCGGACGTGAGAAGGAAGAACGAGCCTGCGCCTGTTGCAACAGCGACGAGTGTACGTACCATCAAGTTGTTTTGGATGGGCGTTCCAGTGAGAAGAATGCGCGTGGTCGAGGGGATCCTCCGCATCGACTGAGACAAACCGATGCTGCGCGGGTACAAGAAGGGGTGTGTTAGGCTCCACTACGACCTCGGGAATAAAACCTGTAGAAGAGAAAAGGGGCGCAGCTTACCGGTGGTTCTTGATCTTGTGGCCTTCGTCCAGAAGCACGATGTCCCAATTGATGGAGACGAATGAGGCCAGCTTAGTGGGAATGTTGCCGTACGTGGTGAAGCACAACCCACCCTCGTGATGGAACACCTTGAGCAGAGCGGGAGTCAGTGAGATACGTGTTGGTCGCCTTGCGAGTCGAGAGAGAGAGAGAGAGAGAGAGAGGAGCTAGACGCATACCTTGTCCTTGATCTCGTTCTTCTTTTTGTTCATCGCACCGTGCATGATGCAGATGCCCATACCTCGGCTCTCAAGCATGGCGCCATTGTCACTCCACTTCATCAGCTCGTTCTCCCAGTTCTTCATGACCGAGAGGGGCATCACGATGAGGACCCGCTTGGCTCGGCCCGAGGTGAGCGCGCCCAGGACGAGCACGAGCGCTTGAATGGTCTTGCCCAGACCCATTTCATCCTGCGCAACGATTCCGTTAGAGTCGCGAGGAAGCGTAAGCCAGGAGAATGAAACACGTACGCCAAGGATACCGCCGGTCTTCTTGGTATAGAGCGACCACATGAACTCAACGCCGCGCTGAAGAGACCGAAGAGAGTGAGCAACGAGACTCGACGATGAATTGAGAGAAACACAGTGGGTGTGACACACCTTTTGGTACGGGTACAGGCCGTCCCACATCTTGGCAGGAATCGAGAGGCCCTTCCACAGCTGCACCCGCTCGACCTCTTCCTCGACGAAGTCCTCGTCGGCGTTCTTGCCCTTCTTCGCCTCGGTCTTGACCGCGTCCTTGGTCTTACCCTTGAGCTCAGCAGCCGTAGCCGCCTTCTTCTTGCCGGAGGAGTCAGACTTCTTCTCAGAGGTGCGTGGCTCGTCCTTGACCTCCACAAACTTACGCAGCCTCTTCCACGAAGGTGTTTCTTCTTCCTCCTCTTCGGACTCTTCCTCTTCTTCGCCTTCTTCCTCCGCTTCCTCTTGTTCGATTGCTTCAGACTTGTGCGCCTTTTTCTCCTCGCGTTCGACCTCGCGCTCGGTCTTGACCTTCTGGAGTGTCTTCGCCTTGTTTGTCGGTGTCGGAGGTCTCTTCTCATCGTCATCCTCAGCGATGCATTCCGCCTCGTAGTCGTCGCCTTCCATCTGCTCGTCAGTCGGACATTCGCTGTCGTGCTCGTCTTCGCTATCCCTTTCTTCCTTAGCTTCGCTCTCGCTGCCGTCCGACTGCGCTGCGTCCTCGATCGCTTCGCTTCCAGTCTGCCTCGCCAGCATTCGCAGCTTGTCCATCATGCCACCTTTTGCGGCTGGGCGCGCTTCTTTGCCCCTTTGCTTCTTGTCGCTTGGAGCCTCCTCTTCCTCTTCTTCGCTCTCGTCCGAGAACATTGGTACGTGGCCCTTCTTCTTGGACTCTCGCTCGGCTTTCACCTCCGCCAGCTTCCTCAACCTCCTACGCACCACCGGCTTCTCTTCTTCCTCTTCCTCTTCCTCTCGCACCTCCTCATGAGCTCGGCGACGCGAAGGCTTCTCCTCGTTCCCCCTTCGACGATTCTTCGCTCTCCCTCACGTCCTGATGGTTTCGCTCCTCCTCACTTTCCTGTTCGCTTGACTCTTCGTTCTCTTCGGCGGCTTTCTCCACTTGCTCGACGTCCTCGTCCGCCTGCTCGATCTCCGCGGGACCGGTCAGTTCCTCTTCGTCTCCTGCATCAGCGCCGTCTTCCGCCTCGACAACTGACGTAGCCTCCGTCACTTGCTCATCGACAGTTTCGTCTTCTTCCGGTTCGTCCCCTCCATCGGTGAGTTGAAGTTGTGCGACGGCGGCGAGTATGCCACGGATGGTCGGATCGTCATCTTCTTTCTGTTCCTCCTCCTCCTCCTCCTCTGTCTCGTCGTCTGTTATTTCCTCACCGTCCTCGGCGCGTCGGCTCTGCTCCTCGGTCTCCCCTTGGACGTTCGACAGTTCCGTTTCGGCATCCTCCTCTTCGCTGTCGTACGCGACGTCGCCTTCGTCATTAACCTGCGGTTCCTCCTCTTCCTCCGTCGCTCCGTCTTCGTCGTACTCATCCTCATCAACGGCTTCCAAAGCCAGACGGGCGGTCTCCTCTTCCAGCATGCGAATCTCTTCGGCTAGCCTGCGCGTTTCCTCGTCCTCGGCCTCTTCTTCGTACGGATCGTCTGCTTCCTCCAGCCCCTCCTCGAATGAATGCTCCAGTATGACGCTTGCATCGCTGTCCTCTTCGCCAGCGCTGGACATAATTGATCCATCTTTAATTGGGCTCAGGGATTTGCCAGCACTGCACGTAATCAAGATGGCACCTCAGCAGCGCCCAAGCTAGTGGAAAAAAGTGGATGGCATACCTCGTGCGGGTCCGTGGCTCATCCAAAGAGACCTCGAGGGAGCTGCCGACGATTAGGCTGTTGTTACAGGAAGATCGGCGCCTTGATGCACGTCTCTTCAGCCGCTTCAGCTCCCGCTTACGTGCGGGCAAGGAGTCCTCGATTTCCTCCTCCAAGATGGAAAGTCGCGACAGCGCCCGCAGCAAATGGTTTTCACCGATCGATTCGGTCATGGTGGTCTCGTACTATTGCTGCCGCTCTCTTCTGGCGTTGCGCGAACTACACCAAGATGAGTACCCGTCAGCTTTCTCTTTGCCGCGTTGCGTTCCGCTTTCCCGCCAATTTGAATTGTCGACAGCCCCAATTTGCCGCGAATTTTCGCCAACCGAAAAAGCGAGAAACTGAAAAGAAATAACGGGCCAAACGGGATTGCAAGATCGCTAGCGATTTGTTTGCCGGAGGCTGCAAGAGAACGATGGAGGGTTCGAGCTTGTTCTTGCTTCAGACGAACCCGAATCACCCCGTGGTGGGCGTGTCTCCCTCGGTCATCAATGCCTCACAGATCCTCGTCACCATTCAGAACTCCGGGGTGCAGCTGCATGAGGTTCGTAATTTAATCTAGGATGGAATCAATTTTCCCCAATTTTGGTGCGCTAACCCTTTGTGTTGATGCGCAGGCCTTCGATCAAAAGGTGATTTACAGCTGGCCCCAGAAGACCGGCAGCCGATGGACTTTGCCGGCGATGGAGATTCATCAGGCCACCAAAGCCCCCGAGCCGCGCTACATGGGGGTCATGGACCACAACTTCGTCTGCACCTGGACGCAGCGCGATCCCTCCATCGATACCCACAAGAAAGGCGTACGTTTTTTTTTTTGGCTCGAGCCCTTCTTGAAGATGCATCTTAGTAGCGGTGATTCACCTCTTTCTCTACTCTTTCCTCTTGGTCATAGTTCAAGAGCAAGGTGGTCGCCGTATTGACCGATAAGATGATCCACGAGGCCGTCATCTTGGTCCACGAGGACGGTGCCCTGCGCCTCTGCAGCCACGATCTCGAGAAGATCTCACCCACGCTGCTTCCCCCCGGGGCCAAGGCGCCCAGCGCCAAGGTGGTGTGGACCCGCGCCTTCGGCCTGCAGCAGAGCGGCGTCACCTTCGTCCTCGTTCTCGTCGCAGCGCCCGCCCAGGCCGCCGAGCTGACCTACGTGCTTCACGTCTACACGCTCAACCCGCCGCCCACGCATCCCTCGCAAAAGAAGAGGTACAGCCGCAGCCTCCAACCTCACTTGTTTGGTTGCCCACCGGCAATTGTGTGCTCATCACCATTCGACTTCTCTCTCTCTCTCTCTCTCTCTTCTCCTGCCATAACAGGAAGATGGCTGAGGACCAGAAGGGAGTGTCGGCTATCGAGCAGGAGATCACCTGGAACGTCTCGCACGAGATCAAGCGGTTCGCCACCAACGCGAAGCCCGGCGTCGCGACGTGTTCGTTCGATTTCGCCAACCTCACCAACTACATCCTCTGTACGTGCAACACACACACACACACACAACGAGTCGCCTGGGTTTATTTGGTTCTCGCGGCTGCGGCTGACCCCATGCGCCGTACGTTCTTAGGGTCGGACGGCAACGCCGAGGTGTTCCGTTTCTCCAACCTGCACCACCTGCTGGGCAAGCAGGAGTACGACCAGCCGCCGTTCCTGCAGTCGTCGACCAAGCTCAACGCCTTCCAGATCACCCAGCTGGTACCTACGAAGCCTGCTACCGGAGAGAATGCAAAGAATTGCAGCAGCGAGTGCTAAGTCCGATGTTTTTTTCGTGCACCTCGTGCAGGGCCAGCAAAACAAGACCAAGCAGGTCGCCGGGCGGCTCGATCGGGAGATCACCGGCGTCGCCTCGGCCCCGTTCCAGTCCTTCGTCGCCCTCTCCGGCAAGCGCAAGGACACCGGCCAACGTACGTTGCTAGACGGCCAGGCGGCTGCAGCATTCATTCCCGAACGTACGCGCGATGGACACTCACGAATTTCTCTGGTGACAGCGTGGCTCACTCTGTGGGACCCCATCCACGGCAACCTCCACGGAGCTCGCGAGGTCAACTTCGAGCAGTCGGAGGACATCATCATCAACCCGGTCGCCCCCGACGAGCGCGTGGTGCAGGTACGGTCCCAACATTGCCGGCTCACTCCGCAGTTTTTTGTTTTCAACAACACAAACTCACCGCCCTACTCACCGCCACCACCAACCACCAGCTCGCGGTCTCGACCGACGCGTCGTACGTGGTCGTGGCGCTCGAGAATCACGTCGCGATCTGCCCGCTCTACTGCCCGCAGCCGGCGCTCGGCATGCTGCTCAACAAGATGAAGTCCACGCTCTCCTTTGCCGAAGAGGGTACGCAATGCGCTGTGCATGAACAATTCCAGAAATGCTGGCTCGTTCACACACACACACACACAGACGCACTGCCTTCGTTCTCGTCGCCCATTCTGCTGGACGTCGTCACGTCGCAGGTGAGCGCCAACGCGCAGCAGCCCGTTTCCGGCGCCAAGAGCGCCAAGCCGACCGACGAGGCGGCCGCGAGTGCGGGCAAGCAGGAGGACCTGATCTTTGAGATTAAGGAGGCGCTCGACGTCGATCGCGAGAGCGAGGAGATCGAGGAGAAGAAGATCGAGCAGACGCGCGAGGTCTTCCTCGACGACGGCACGTGGGACAGCTTCATTGACGAGAACGAGCGCGAGCGGGAGGCCATCGCCGCGCTGCTCGCCGCGACCAACAAGAAGGACGGCTCGGTCATCTTCCGCAAGTTCCTCGAGGAGCTGCCCGCCGTGCGATTCCCGCAGCCGTCCCGCCGCCAGCGGAAGGGGAAGGCGGGGGTGGAGGTGGAGGAGGAGGAGGAGTCGGACACGAAGCAGCAGAAGAAGAAGAAGCGAATGCCGAAGCGTTACAAGCTGCTGTCGCACCGCTTCGTCAGCCAGGTCGGGGAGAAGTGCCTTCGCTTGGGTGCGGCACACACGCACACGCACCACCGCACACGCACAAGCACTACCGCACACGCACATGCACTCGGCTAACACCAATCAATGCTGCAACATCGTAGGTATGTGGGCCGAGCTGGAGCACCTGCTCAAGCTGGGCCAGCTCTCCACGCACGAACTCCCCGACCTGATCCCCTCCCTCCTGGCCAACAACCAATTCGTACGGCGACCACCACCTGCCCGCCTGCTCTCACTTTTTCTGCGCACCCGCCACGCACGGCTGACGCCGGTGCGCCGCGCCACTCTCAACACAGGGTACGCTGCGCACGTTGATTCGTACGTCGAGCGATCTGCCGACGGGAGCCGTGGTCTCGCTCCTCGACTACTTTACGCGACCGCGCGCCAACAACCAGCCGCTGGCCCAGTACCTCATGAACGAGCTGGCCAGGCAGAAGAAGTCGGAGACTCCTGAGGTCTCGCCGCCGACGATCACCGAACAGGAGGCCGTCGACGTCATGAGCAAGCGGTTCCTGTACGTCCTCCGCGCACCTGCTCTTCTTCTTCTTCTCTTCGTGGCGCTGACCATCTCGTCCGGCTGCGCAGAAACGTGCTGGTGGCGAGGAGGGAAAACTTTGCGTTCCTGCTGCAGTACATGAAGTCATTCCCCCTGGAACAGATCACGGTACAGAGCTCGCCCCCCCCCCAAACCACCACAAGGAGCCGCGCGTGATTGTTTCGTTCGTTCGTTCTGGACTTACGACTCGCGTGTGTTGTGCGTTCGCCCCCGCTGCTGCAGTATCTCCTCAACTACTTGACTGAGTGGCTCGAGGCGCACTGCGCCCACGATTCTGCGGTGTGGAAGAAGCAAACGAACGTTGTCGCTAACTGGGCCGTCCCGCCCCTCCCAGTGGTACGCCAACACAGGACCACACACGACCACACACGACCACACACACACACCACACACACACGACCAGAACACAATTTGGCTTACATGAACACGTTTGCGGTGGCTTCGCCAGGTGATTGAGTGGCTGGGCTTGCTGTTGGACAGCCGCTTCTCGGAGCTGGTGCTGCTGGACGACAGCCACCCGATCATCCAGCGCGTGGGCGTCATCACCAAGGAGCAGGTGCGCATCGCCCAGGAGCTGGGCCGCTTCGAGGCCTACCTGGGCGACTATCGGAGGACCCTGCAGCGCTGGGCCCAGGTGCTCAAGAGCCAGTCTGCGTCGACCATCAACAGTAAGCACGCCAAGACCGGCGACACCTACATTGTCGAGGTCCTCTACATCTGAGCCCACTGGCGAGAAAGATGATGAAGACGAAGACGATGGTAATGAAACAGCCTTGGATCCAAGCAGCAGCAGCAGCAACGACCACTAGTTGTAATCCACAAATTCGGAGTTGGGTCGGTTGAGGTAGTCGAGGTCGAGGTCAAACTCCCTGCCCTCGCGCAGCTCGAGGAAGACCTGCGTGATGAGCTTGCCCAGCATGTTTTTGCCGCTTCCGTCGCTTCCGTCGCCCCATTGCCTGCACACAACGTGCATCGCCAGTCAGTCAGGGGGGAACCCCATGAGCGCTGTCGGTAGCATGACGTCAGCAGGAGATCGAGTACAGGCGCGCACCTGTCATTTCTCGTGTGCTCCACGAAGAAGACGTCCTGCCCCGACTTGATCAGGTTGTCCATGTACTCCCTGAACGGCTGCATCTCCTGTTGTGGCGCAACGTAAGCAGCCGCAGAGCTGGGGAGTGCGGCGCCTTGATGACGATGGTGAGTAGACGAGCCACATACCTTGAACTTGATGCGCAGGGCGACGAGCATGACGAGCGGCTTGACCTCATCCCAGTCGTCTCGCTTGGGACAAAAGCCTGTGTGCGTGCGCTTGAACTTGTCCTTGCCCGACTGCTTGATCTCGGCCTCGTCCACGCCCAGCTCTACCAGCCGTTGCTGTTGATCGTAATCACACACGTGGCACACAAGAGGGACCACAGTTCGTCAAAAAGAGCCTCGCGAGGCAGACGATTGGGGGGGGGATGTTCTCAGAACCTTTTGCTTGGTGGTGAGGTACATGCGGCCTTGGCCGTAGCGCGCGGCGTCGCCACCGTTGAGTTCGAAGTAGAACCTGGCGTCAGCCTCGAGAGAGCACTTGGCGGCCTGGAACAAGTTCTCGGTGGAGGCCAGCGCCTTGTCGAGCAGGCAGTCGTGCAGCACCAGCTTCACACCTGCAACGTTGTCGCCCGTTGCGTAGAGCAATCATAATGGAATAAATGCAAATTCGATAGGTGAGGTGAAAAGGAAAACAAGAGGAGAGTCGGTGGTACCGTTGACCTCCTTGAGGCGAGCGGGGAGGGCGATGGGACAGGGGAAGAGATTGGAAAAGCACCGCCGGTCAATGCCCAGGGAGTCGTCGACGGTCTTCTCCACGTCATCGCGGCGCGTGTGCGAGTAGAAGGGAAGCACCGTCGATGCCTGGTAGGTACGGCCCAGCCCCGAGAACAGGGTGAGTGCAGAAGTATTTGGCGCCAGACCTACCTTCATCTTGCTAGCTCGATTGGAAAGTTCTATTTGCGTTAGAGAAAAAACAAATGCGTATTGCTTGAAATCCAACATTTCCATGAAAAGACAATCTGCAACATTTCTTCATTGGCCGGTTCACCTAAACAACAGCACTCGACCGTGCGCTAAGCTCAGAGCTTGGCGCCGTGCTGCTTGTGGTAGGTCTTGTAGTAGTTGATGAGCCCGTTGGTGGAGGCGTCGTGCGACACCACCTCCGCGTCGGTGTCGAGCTCCTTCTGGATGCCCTGCGCCAGCTGCTTGCCCAGCTCCACGCCCCATTGATCGAAGGAGTTGATGTTCCAGATGATGCCCTGGGTGAAGATCTTGTGCTCGTAGAGAGCGATCAGCGAGCCGAGGGCGCGGGGCGTGAGCTTGGGGAACAGAATCGAGTTGGTGGGCCTGTTGCCCAGGAACACCTGCTCAAGCGTAAACCAAGTGTGTGCACACCCTCGATCAGTCTTGCGTCTCTTCTCCTCTGCCGCGGTGTGTGTGTGTCGTGTCGTGTGGGTGATGGAGAGTAACCTTGTGAGGCAGAAGGGATTCAATCGCCGAGGCGGACATCTTGGCCTTCTCGAGCTCAGCACGAGCTTCCTGTAGTACATCACACGTGCACACGGAGTTGGTATCACCTTATGCGGCATAGGCCGAAGCGGGCCACAAGATGAGTGTGTATGTACCTGCTCGGTCTTGCCGCGCATGAGGGCCTCGGTCTGGGCGAAGAAGTTCGAGAGCAGGATCATGTGGTGGTTGCCCACCTTGTTCTGGGTCTCGATGGGGGCCAGGAAGTCGGCCGGGATGAGCTTCGTGCCCTGGTGGATCAGCTGATAGAACGCGTGCTGGCCGTTGGTGCCTTACAACGCGCGGAGTCGGGACCGACATGTTAGCCGACTCTCCGCCCTCAAGGAAGATTAGGGTTTTTGTGCGCCAACGTACCAGGCTCACCCCAGATGATGGGACCAGTCGAGTAGTTGTTGATCCTGTTGCCCTGCCTGTCGACACCCTTGCCGTTGCTCTCCATGTCTCCCTGTGGATCCGCCAAGGGTGGTGTGTGTGTGTGTGTGTGTGTGTGTGTGTGTGTGTGTGTGTGTGTGTGTGTGTGTGTGTGTTCTCGATGAGCGGATGCGGGTCAGCGAGGAATGGAGTGGAGTGTGGCGTACCTGCTGGAAGTAGGCGGGGAAGCGGTGCATGTACTGATCGTAGGCAGGATGGCATGCGTCTCGGCGCCAAAGAAGTTGTTGTACCTGCATCACACAGCGGCGGGGTATATGAGTTGGAATGTCGGACAGGAAGTCATATGGAATGCGAGTGTGGAGTGGCTAGGCTTCCATACCACACGCCGAGCACGGCGAGAGTGATGGGCAGGTTCTGCTCAATGGGCGCGGTGCGGAAGTGCTCGTCCATCTCGTGGGCACCGGTGAGCAGCTCCTCAAAGTTCTCAAAACCTGGCCACGGAAACTAGGCATGAGCCCGAGGACCCACGGCGGCCAGATCGCGTTGATAAGGGGTCTGTACCGATGTAAGTGGCGATCGACAAGCCAATGGCCGACCAGAGGGAATAGCGCCCGCCAACCCAATCCCAGAAGGCGAACATGTTGGCCTTGTCGATGCCAAACTTGGTGACCTGGTACACCAATCAGAACAAGCGCCAAGTTTAGTGACACCGAGCGCTCTGTGTGGCTGGAGCGCTGCATTGGGTTGGTGTGCGACTGAGAGCGCTCTCTGTGTGGCTGGAGCGCTGTATTGGGTTGGTGTGCGACTGAGAGCGCTCTCTGTGTGGCTGGAGCGCTGTATTGGGTTGGTGTGCGACTGAGAAGAAGAGAGTCGGGGCTGCGCACCCCCTCTTCGTTGGTGGACAGAGCAACGAAGTGCTTGGCCACCGCGTCCTTGGGAGCGTTCAGCGACTTGAGCAGCCAGTCCCGCGCCGAGTTGGCGTTGGTGATGGTCTCCTGCGTGGTGAAAGTCTTCGAGGCCACGATGAAGAGCGTCGTCTCTGCGGATGTGGAGAAGGCGGTGAATGATCCATCAGTCGAGGCATGTGTCGAACAGAGCTGGATCATGAAGACGTTGCACATATGAAGAGAAGAGTGCGCACCAGCATTGAGCCTCTTGACCGCCTCCGCAATGTGCGTGCCATCAACGTTGGACACAAAGTGGACGTTGAGCTTGCCGTTCGCGTAGGGCTTGAGCGCCTCGCACACCATCAGCGGACCCAAGTCCGAACCACCTGCAGGTGTGGCCAAACACAACAACACACAACACACAACGTTGAGTGCGTGGAGAGCGGTTGATAATTATTGCTTCAATGTTGCAACGGGCCGGGACATGCAGAAGCGTACCGATGCCGATGTTGACCACGTCGGTGATGGCCTTGCCGGTCCAGCCCTTCCACTCGCCCGAGCGGATCGAGTTGGTGAACTCCTTCATCTGCTGCAGGACCTTGTTCACGGCGGGCATCACGTCCTCGCCGTCGACCATGATCGCGCGGTTGGAGCGATTGCGCAGCGCGACGTGCAGCACCGGCCTGTCGTTGCGGTGGTGGCGACCGGTGAAGTAAGCCTACGAGTGGCCACCCAGTAGAGCTGGGTGGGTGGTGGCGGTGGTACCTGTTCTCGGTGAAGTTGATCTTCTCGCCGTTGAACATCTTTTCGGTCCAGCCCTTGATGTCGCAGTCGGCGGCGAGCTGGCGGAGGAGGCGGAGCGTGTCGTCGGTGATGATGTTCTTGGAGTAGTCGAGCAGCAGGGCGCCGTCGTTCCACTCGAACGAGTAGCGCCTGAAACGCTCGGGGTCCTGCGCGAACAGGTCGCGCATGTGCACCTGCTTCGCCTTTTGCTCTTCCCTGTGCGCGGCCAGTGCCTTCCACACCTCCTTCTCCACGAGACGCACGTTCTGCTGCTCCATTACCTGTTGCAACCACCAACGATTACTATTTAAAATCATCTATTACCATTCCTTTTACTGCATTTTGAAGACACTAAAGATTAAAAAGAGGCAAAGGCACATATGAGTGAGATCGGAGCGGAGAAGGCCGTACTTCAAGGGATTGCTCGATTGGTGTGGGGTGGTGCTGGTGGGTCTGCTCTGTGTGGGTTCGGAAACGACCGGCCGAAAGCACTTTATGGCGAGCAACTGCTTTTCGCCTTCCCTTCTGTTGCTCTTCTGCCAACTTTCTTCCAGAAGACTTCTGCTGCGGGCCCGGCAATCACAAAGTGCCAAGCACCGTTCCCGACGGCGAAGCTCGAAGATGGAACCGGCGGTTGAGAGCACCGCCACCCGGGTGGTGCAGGTTCGCCCGTTTCAATCGGATGATGGGACCGCCCTGCACCAACTCGAGGCCCTCTGCTCGCAAGGTAAAGTAGTATCTGGTCTTACCTACTTTACCTTGCGAGCAGGTAAGACCGATTCTCTCTATTACCCTCTTTTTCCCCCTCCATGAAGCTCGCACGCTCACGATCTGATCATCACTCGTCACTACCACCACCACAACAGACTCAGCTACGGCTACATCGCCGAAGGCAACGAAGCGTCGGAACGCTTCTTCATGAAGAACGGCTACGGCAAGTTGCCTTCTTTGCGACTGCTGGGCATTCTCGTGCAGAACATGCCCAAGCCGGTACCGGACTGGGTAGAGACCCAGCTTCTCGTGGAGGAGGAGGAACGCACTGAAGAGGAGCGCCAGGCCAAGGCCGACGAAGCCGTGGAGAGCATACACACGTTCTGGGGACAGGCCGACTTCCTCTTGCCCAGGGATTCGCTACGACGCGTGCTCGCCGATCCTCACAGTTCGGGTCCGTACGTCATCACCTCCACAGGTAAGCCCCTCACACGCCTCAACTAGGGTACTATACTACTACCACACAACTACCGCTGAACGTTGGTGTGGCGCTCATCATCTGTCAGATGGCGAGTCGGAAGCGGGGTGCAGTGTGTGGAGTCATGGGTATAGCATTAAGCTACTGGTATGTACAAACCGATGACACACCGGCTTCACATTCGATCAAGAGCGCAGCACCAATCATTGACCTCTCTCCGCTCGGCTCGCAGGGCGCGCCATGGTACATTCGCTCGGGGATCTCGGTCATCAACCGCCTGGCCGTGTTTCTGCCCTCGCTGATCCCCTCCCTGCCGGACATCGGGAAGAAGGACCACCTCGACATGCGCACCGTCTTTGGCGTATGGGTGAAAGGGACAGAAGGCCCCGCGCTACTCAGTCACCTGCTCGCCCACGTACACAACACCCTCATCAAGGTACGTCACACTTGAGATTCGCTTGAGAGCATCATCATCACACGCAGATTCCCGTAATCAATCAGGAGGACGTGGACTATCTGAGCGTGCCCCTGGCCAACGGCCACCCGCTCGCGGCGAGCGTGCCAGCTTCGTCACTGATAGGTGCTGCATACTCGTGTGTTCGTTACACTGCAAACTTGTGGGTGTCGTGGCCCGTTGCGGCAGCTCTGTGGTCTGAACAACGCCCACTTCCTTGCTCTACACGCACGCAGAAACGTCGACCCTGCCCGTGTTGAAAGGCCTGACCAGCGAAGGCCAGCGCCTTGCGGGCTACACCAGCCAGAAGACGGCTGCGCACGTGGCGGTCGGCGAAGCGTCCGGCAAGACACCGACCGTGTTGCCTCACTTCTTTGATCCGAGGTCGTAACGTCACGATTGGTGCGTTTTATTACCTCTCGCGCACCGCGCCAGGATAAATCCGGGGAGAACAACAAACATTCCACAAATTACCCGCCACGGCTGTGGAATGTGTGGCACGTAATTTGGTTGCTTTAATGTGACCCCTTGCGCTCCCGCGGCACGGCTCTCTCTTAGACGAGGCGTATTGTCTGTCGTAAAACGAAACGCTTGGGATGGAACAACCGCCTGACCCTCACCTCCACCCACAGCCCCAGCTCGGTGGTGGCGGTGGCGGTGGTGGCCCTGGAGGACCTGGACCTGGCCTGGTCGTGCCGCAGCCTCAGCAGCCTCAGCAGCAGCACATCAACGTTCTGCTCAGCGGCAGCGGCTCCTTTCCCACAGTTGCGGGCCAGCACCACTACTTTCCACAACCATCGACCCCAACACCTTCGGGTGCATCTTCTTCCACCTCCACCTCCCCTTCTTCTGCCACGCCACCTGGCCTCTCTGCTGCGATGGCGTTCCAGTCCCAGCCCTCATCGCCATTCACGCCTTCGTCGGCGCCGTCGTCGGCGGCCTCGTCGCCCTTGCCCTACCCGTCGGCGGCGGGACTGGGCCGCGCCCAACTGGGCGAGGGCGGGCTCACGGGGAGCGGCGAGGTGGTGCTGGGCATGGAGGCCCTGGCCGTGGGCAGTCAGCCCGATCGCGGCATGTCCGAGGAGGAGAAGGAGAAGTTCGTCGTCAACGTCATGCAGGAGCTACAGAAGCGCCGGATGGTCATGGAGGCCATCGAATGGTATACCTCTCACCCTTGCCTCTCCACCTCTTGTCTGCTTTGGCTGGTCTCTGTGTGGAACATGCTGTTCCGCGAGTGCTGCGTGCGTGTGCGTGTGCGTGTTTGCTGTGTCACGTTCGTGCGAGTGTGCGCGCGACCATCCCATCAGGATAACCGCGCTCCTGGCGTTGTTATCTGCGTGTTCGCGATTGGCCGGCTCGAGAAATGTCCGGCGGCGGTTGTTAACTCCGGGTTAGTGGTTGTCCGCTCTGACACGCCTCTGTCTGGGCTCTTTGCGTGCGCACCCGCGGATGCACAGGTTGCGGGCCAACTACCGGGTGGGGACGAACGGCTTCACGTCGAAGCGGGACGTCTTCAACCACTTCATGCGGGTGTGCAAGAACAAGGGCGTGGAGCCCAAGATCTCGCACACGTTCTTCGGCAAGATCGTCAAACGGTACCTCCCCTCTCGACCCTACCCGTTCGGTGCAGAGCAAGTACTGATCAGCAACCGATCACCAGGGCATTCCCGAACATCAAATACAACCGAAAGGGACCACGCGGAGCCACACAACAGTGCTACACATTTCTGCAGCGCATGACCACAGGTACGGTCGCCGCACTCGGCCAATTCATACCATTACCTCTCACTTTGGCTGACTTGACCCCCCATTGCCCCACGGAGACTCTGACGCGGCGAGCGAGAACATCAACGTGAGCTGCATGGAGGAGGACGAGAGCGTGCTCATCAAGTCCAATCCACTCCTCCCCCGAGGCGCAGCAGAGGAGCAGGAAAGGAAAGAGGAGTACGATTACTCCTCCTCTCCTGCTTCATCATCGTCAGCATCATCATCATCTGGCATGCCCATAGAGATTTCACACGGCAACCATCCTGATCACT
This sequence comes from Acanthamoeba castellanii str. Neff, assembly GCF_000313135.1. Lineage (NCBI taxonomy): Eukaryota > Discosea > Longamoebia > Acanthamoebidae > Acanthamoeba > Acanthamoeba castellanii. The sequence continues at coordinate 71,904 of NW_004457368.1, forward strand.
CTTTCTCTTCCGCGCATCGCGGTCATGGACGCGCTCATTCGCCGCCGCACCCGCAACCCGGCATGCACAGCTCGCTCGGCTCGTCCTCCTCCTCCCTCTCGACGTCGCCCACCTCGACGGCCTCCTCGCCCTTCACCATCCCGCCGGGCATGCAGTTCGCCGCGGCCCCGCCGGGCGCAGGGCAGGCCACGCTCTCGGCGCCCATCTCGGGCTCGCCCGGGTCGTCCTATGTCATCTTCTCGCTGCCACAAGTGGCCGCCCCGTGCCCCTGCTCGCACTGTACAAACGCCACCGCGCTCACCAGCTTCTCCATCCCCTCCATCTCGTCGTCCTCCCTGCCACCGCAGATCCACTCCCTCCCCTCCATCTCGACACTGCCCTCCATCCCCACGCTGCCTTCACTCCTCGTCCAGGCCGCGCCTGGCGGCGGATTCCAGCAGACCGCCACGACCACGACTGCGGCAGCCACCACCAATAGCCCAACCGCCATTACGACGACGACCGCCACCACAATGTCATCCTCGCCGCCACACCAGCCACTCCCCGGGTCGACCTCGACATCGACGTCTCCGACCAAGAGCGTGGAGGAGACAGGCTCCTTCTGACGATCCTCGTCAGTTTCGCTTCCACACACACCCACACCCCAACTGTTGTAATTACATTGTCTCACGCGGAGGAAGGAGTAAATTATTTATTTTCTATTTTGGTGTGTTATAATTTTTTTTATTGTCCATTACCGATAAATCAATCATTATTGCATTATTGGTAGTGGCAGCGGCAGGACTTGCGCCTCAGGGTGGGTAGTGCACCGACCTCAACGACAGACTCCTCCTGCTCAACTCATTCCTAACGATTTGGTACTTGATTTTGTACTACAAATTTCTATTTTCGAAATCGCGTCTCCATTTCTCACATCCGCTGCTCGCCATTTGTGATGTTTCGCCGTTACCGCCACGCACATGCCTGAATGCAAGATAATACGGGATTTCACGTCCACAAGAATTGGCTGAGAGAGAGAGAGATGAAGGTGTGCTCGCCCTTGGAAGATGATGTACAGCGGATAAAGAAGCAGCGAAGCTATCGGGTGTTCAACTTCTTCATCTATCCAGCCACCGGCGCCCTCTTCTCCTTTGCGGTGCCGCTCCACCCTCACCTTCGTCTGCTGTCCTTCTCCTTCCCCATTCCCCATTAACGGCAAAAGGAAACCCCGCTCACCTTCTTGTTCATTGTCTCCACACACTGCAGCTGGCGGCAGTCATCGTGTACATTGACGTCGCGTTCTTCCAAAGGTGCGAGGGCTCTCACTTTGTTGTGCGCCTTCGTTACAACGCCGTTGATCATGGCTTTCTGGGCACGCGCGTGCAGTGTGTGCCAGCGACCGCTGAAGCTGTGGCTGTTGGTCGCAGCCATTGCCCTGTTCATACACGGCTTCGTGTTTTCCTTCCAGCTGCCGTATGGCATCTACAAGATCACCAAGCCACCACGAAACTCGTAATTGCCCTCTCTCCTTCGCTTGTTCTTGCTTTGTGTTGGGCGCGAGTGTGCATACGATGATGACGCTGTGCCTCATGCGTCGTTGCGTTCAGGTGGGAGGTGTGGGCCAAGCCGAAATGGCGAAAGCGGCTGATGGTCCTGGGCAACATGATCGCCTTTGTGGGCTCCTTCTTCTGGATCGTCTATTGTTCGTGGGGCGTCCTCTGGCTCTACTCCGACTACAAGTGTGTACGTTTCCCACACTCTGCCTGGGCATAGTGCTAGTCACCAGCCCATTTGTGCGCGCTGATCGTGATCATGATTTTGGAGGCCCCCAATGATCCAAGTCTGACCTCTTGTGTGTGTGCGCGCGCCAGCCACCGGAACTGCGGTGGGCGACAGTGGGGCTGGTCTCGTTGCTCGGCTCGGCCAATGCGTTTGTCATCCTGCCGTACTTCTGCTGGCTCAAGCGAGGCGTCTTCCCATGCTTTGCAGGTCAAAACCCTATTCTCCCTCTCTCTGTTGAGCTCAACAATGTCCTCACTCGTCTTTCCCCGCACTTGCCACGCAGCGTGCTTCTTCTGCTGCCGTCGCAGCGACAATGGGGCAGTGCACGACAGCTACCAGGCCCTCCCAGTGTTCGAATAGATGCACTGAATACTCAACCCCCCAACTGAGCGCCCACCACCAGGAGACAGCGAACAGCTCCTCGCCCAAATTACCCCGCCAATCAACCCGGCCCACAACCAATCGCATCCGGCGCGGGCCTTTACCTTGTTTAGGTTGTCTTTGCCGTTGGCTAGCAGCCCCACCATTTTCCGGCCAGCAACGGAAAATTGAGATTCCCCTGTCGCTCTGCTGATAACACAGGCCATGACCGACCCCCTTCCCACACGGAGAGGTGTTGGCAAGTGTTGATCTTTTTGAGTGCGGTCCACCTTGCCTCAAGTGTTCCAGGGCACACTACCGCCTGACCACGATCTGTGCGCAGTGCGCAGCCACGGCGTGGTGGGCGGGTTGCGTGGTCGCTCGTGAGCGAGCGCGGGGTTGTGCGGGTTGGCCCAGAACCAAGGCGAGTTTATCCGGCAACGAACGGGTGCCGAGGAAAGAAAAAAGAACGAAGCCGCGACAGAGCCAAAAAGAATGAAGGAGAGCGGCGGGTGGGGTGACAAGGCGACGACACAAAACGATAGCAACGACCAAGGCGAAAGCAAAAGCGGCGGATACGAACTCCATCACCAGCACCAGCAGAAGAAGCAGAAGCACCAAAGGCGGAATAGCATGAAGGAGTTGGGGGATGTAGGAGGAGGCAGGGAGGAAGAGACTGGCGCGGAGGTCAAGCCGAGTAGCACAACAAATCAAACTATCACCATCACAACCGGCTCGAGAGGTGGCGACGGAGAGCAACTTGGAGTCCAAGGCCGACGGACAATGCGGAGCCTCGTATTCTCAGCGGAGGCAGACATAGAAAACAACGAAAGGAAGAATAAGAAGAAGAAGATGGACAGCAGCAGCAAGTCATCTGCATCGAAAACGACGACGCTCAAAAACGGGGAAGAGGAGGAGGAGGAGGACACAACGGCGACGTTGGGGTCGGATGGGAAGACGAAGAAGATGAAGGTAAAGGCGAGTCGCGTGAAATCCCTCTCATCCTCTGCATCTGCGCTGGGCGGGCGCGGCATCGATCGAAAGCAAAAGGCCAAGGAGCAGCTGCGCTTCGATCCGGTGGATGTGAACAACAAGCCCGCCGCGACGACTACTTTAACGACAACAACGTTGGAGATGAATAGTGGCGGTGGCGGCAGCGGGAAGAAGGGGCAGCAGCGGGGTGTGCAGTACAGCAAAGATGACGTAGAGCGAACGAAGAAGGAGAAGGGGAAGGAGCTGCTCAGCAGCGTGAGCGCCATCGGCACCACTGTCAAGTTAGGCAGCAGCCAGAGCAGCGGCGGCCGAGGTGCAAGCAAGAAGGTGGTGCCCGAGGGCGACGACAAGAAGATGAACAACAAGAAGGCGCTGCGGGCCGACGAGCAGACCCCGCGGCTGCGACAGCTGCAACGGGCCATCCTCGCCGACGACCCACACCGCGTAGCCGAAGCCATCAGCCTCGGGGCCGACGTCAACCACCTCTACCAGACGGAGGTACTACCCCATCCAAAATCCCTTTCCTTCCCCTTCTCCTTCTTTTTCTTCATCATCCCGCCCCTCGTGGACGTGGGCACACCGGGGCCTGGTGAACTCACGGGTGAACGCATTGGTTCTTCTTCTTGGCCCCGGCGGGCATTTCTGCCCTATCGACGCTTTTGGTCATGCTATCTCCTCCTGTATTTTTTATTTATCTCTTTTGTTATTTGTTGCTATTTTTGGGCCATAACTGATCATCACGGGCTTGTGGTGCCTTCTCTCCGGAGCAGGAGATGGTACGCTGCCGGCTGGCCTTCCCGCGACCTCGCTCCCGGGACGCACAGGCGGCACCTGTGACCACTCGCCTCTCGCGAGGCTAGCCGGAGCAGCGCCACAACTGAGCCAACTACTAACCACCACTCGTGCATTTGTATCTGTTCTTGTGTTCTCTTATCTATTCTGGTGTTGCTACACCCACGCAGGAGGTAAGCACTCTGACCCCTCCCACACCACACCACACACACACCCACACCCACACTGACTCCGACCGTTCTCTTCCCCTACTACTACTTCTCCTCCTGGAAACTCGAATTGCCACCACCGATTGTAACTGCCTTCAGCGCGTACGTGCTCCCACCCTTCTCGTGCTTCGTTTCCGTCCGTCGCGCGGAGCTTCTCTGCGAGTGTCGCGTCATGTCCCAATTCGCTTGGGTTGGCGCTAATTCTTTTCTTTCTTTCTTTTGGTTAGACACCACTGTATCTGGCATGCGAGCGAGGCAGGCTGGACGTGGTCCGTCTGCTGGTGGAAAAGGGAGCCGATGTCAACGCCGAAACTGTACCGACACCCACAGGCGAAGCGCAGCATGCAAATTGGCTAACCGTGTGACGTATCTGTTGTGATGTATCACATAGGGAGTACGTAGCACAGTGTTTGTCGTCATGTTGGACGTCTTCCCGGTGGTGACACATCTGACCATAAAACTCGTCTCTCCTCAATCACGTAATTGTATCCGCGGTGTCGCCCCACTCTACAGAGGGTACGCAACGCCTTCGCATTCCATTCAACATTGTTATTATCGTCTTTTATTATTATCATCATGATGGCCCGTTTTCTCACATTTTCAACGACAGAGAGTAAGTGGCTTCGACGCGTGGCTGGCGGGAGGGCATCACTTGGAGCGGTAGCCTGATCGCACCCCTGCTCTTGAAACACTGACCCTTGCTCTCTCTCTCCATTACTTGTTTGTTTGTGCGCTTGAACGCCTGCGCGTGTGGCATCGTGCGATGATTATCTGATGCGCGTCGCTTAGTGGAACTTTCAAACGGTACTTCCCTTAGGGCTTACCTGCTTTGTTCCGATTTCTTAACCATTCTCTCCTCTCCCGTGTGTGCAGCTGGTACGTTTTTGTTCTCGATGGCCATCGTCAACACCAATTGGGCGTAATCACTCACGATCCGTCTCTTCCGGCTCTTCCTTCCCTACATTGATTCCTTCAACTCGGCGCCTCCGTACGCAGGATGATGTACGATTCCCCTCCCCCCTCGGCGAGCTGCAGGTAATGAACGGTTTCGCTGACAAACACCACTTCTCTCTCTCTCTTTCTCTCGTCTCCTCCTATCCTCTGCAGAGCGTACGGCCTTGCCTCTGCTTTCTCGCTCAGTTGTCGATCTCGTTCTCGTCTAACCTTTCTTTTCCTCTTTTCCCTTTCCTCTTTCTGATTGGTGACCCGCATCGTTACCTCTCCCCGATTAGATGGTACCCACCCAATCCCGCACAATATCGCTAATGTCGAAGCAAAGGCTAATCGGGTCATTTCTACCCCCCTCGGCAGACTGTACGTGTTCGCCTTTGCTGATTGCCGGGCAATCTATACGAACTCATTAGCTTACCCTCGCACCTTCATTTTTGATTTGCCCCTGTCATCGTTACTCGTCTCCTTTAGGATGTACGTAGAAGCTGCACCCATTCCCTCCCCCAGTTTCATGCGTGCAAGACACTTACTCACTCTCCGTTTTCTGTCGCCTCACAGATGGTACGGGCCTTTTGCCGCTGTCGTGATGAATACCCCAACAGCTTGTGACTCACCCCTCGCTTCATGCATGCATCTCTTATCCACAATCGCCTCCTCCGCTCTCGCCACCAAAGACGGTATGCGCGATGCCCTCCTTTTGGCAATTTGGGCAGTTTTGTTCTCACACGTGTTTCCGCGGTGATGGTTGGTCATCAGATGGAGACGCCTTTCCATGCTGCGTGCGAGAGAGGCTCGGTGGAGCTGATTCGCTACCTGCTGAACAACGGCGCCGATCCCAACATTCTCCCGATGACCGTACGGCCCGCACTTATTACCTCGGACTGCTGTATCCCCCACCTAACTCCGAGCCTTACCCTCTATTTTGCTCCGCACCTTCTCTCCATATTTCAGAGGGTACGCGTGCAAGCGCCTCCATCAATAGGCTAGCGTGTCGATGTCGACATCCTAAGCTGTGTGTCGCGTGAATGTGTCGCCTCGCTTCTTACCCTCATTTTCCTACTCTCCTTCTCCTAATCCTAATCGGTTACCTGTTGGCAACGGATGTGGGACGCCATCAGGAAATGGGCGTTGCGATGGTGCGTCTTGCGCCCTCTTTCCTTCTCTCATCAGCGCATTTCTTCCTTTTGCTATGCACACTGACCGACAGCTTACTCCTCTTCCCTTTTTCTATCGATAGGAGGTACATTGAGCTCCCAGAGGAGAATAGCACGCGAGTGACCACTCCCCAAGCTAAAGTTGCGCATTCTTGACATTCCTTCTTTCGTCGTCGATGGTCCAGGGTCCAATCGAGCTGTGTGCGCTTCGGAAGAACACGGAGGGCATCGTCGCTCTGTTGGAGCACGGCGCGATTCCCACCCAGGCCGTACGTTCTCATCCTCGCATTCCCAACAGCCCACTTGACCAAACCCCCACAACACCTCTTCTTCTTCAAATGCTAAATACAGGCCGTCAAGAAACTGAAGAGGTTGAAGAAGCTCAACCTGTCGAACAAGCGACTCAAGAAAGTACCCCGATGGGTCAAATACTTCTCCGGTAGCGGTCCCGACACTCATTGTATATAATACCGCTCTTCGTGTCTCACCCCACATCTGTGCGCAGGAGTGGAGCGGTTGGACCTCTCGCATAATGAGCTGACCTACCTGCCCACCTACCTGGGCCACTTCAGCAATCTCAAGAAGCTCCTGCTCGATGCCAACCCGCTCGAGAGCATCCCTGCTGAAATCAGAAAGGGAAAGCTCAGCGGCCTCCTCTCCTATCTGCGGGTAACCGCGTTCACCCACCGCACACGCACACGCACACGCACACGCACACGCACACGCACACGCACACGCACACGCACACGCACACGCACACGCACAGTTGCTGATGGGGTTGATGGTCGGTAGGAGTTGGACAAAAGCAAGGGAGAGCCCTGGCGACGGGTGAAGCTGCTGTTTGTGGGCAAGGAGAACGTGGGGAAGACGTCCCTGCTGCAAGCCCTGCAGGCGTTCATGGCCCACTCGGCGCCGTCGGCCATGCACAGTTCGACCTCACTCGCCGCGGGCTCGTCCTCTTCGTCGGCCATCTTCTTCAGCGGGCAGCTCCACTACACATCCGACTCCAAGATCACCGTCAAGGTCAGCGAGCGGCAATCGCAGGTGCGCAACACGTCGTCCACGTCCACGCCCACCGGTCTCGTGTTTGTCTCCTCTCACGATCACCTGAAATGTTCTTCACGTGTGCGCGCAGGCCACAACGTTCATGCGGACACTGAGCACAGATGGCATTGCCCTGGGCGAGTTGTCCACCGAACACTACGCCAAGCGAAAGGAGATCTCCGTCGTTGGTACGCGCCACCCTCCCAGCCAGTGCTGGTCCCACGGCCGTTTGCTCATACGTTCGGGGTTTTCGTGTGCGTGGTGTTGATGATGGTGGCGCGATCCAGCTCAAAACACACAGTCGAAGGGCAAGTCCAAGAGGCGGGAGCGAGCCAATGTCATATTTCAGACCTACGACTTCGGAGGCCAGGAGGTGTTCTACCCCACGCATCAGGTGCGAATAGGCTGAAGTCCTCCCCCCCGACGTCGCTCGCTCGCTCGCGATTGTGATGGGAGGCTCATGCACGCTTGGGCCGATTTATTTCGCCATACAACAGTTCTTCCTGACGGCGAGGAGCATCTACCTGGTGGTGTTCAACGCGGCTGAGGGCGAGAAGGCCACGGCGTCGATCAAGTACTGGGTCAACCAGATCCGGGTGTCGACCAAGGGGCTCGAGACGCCCATACTCCTGGTCGGCACACACATCGACCACCCGGACGTCGACACCGACGCCCTCCAAAACCTCGCCCGACAGCTCAAAAGGTTCGGACCTAAAAGGCGCATTTCTGTGCGTCGTCATTATTTTAGCTCCGTTCACACCCGTTGACAATTGACTGCGACACAGGCAAGATTCGAATATCCGGGAGGTGGTGTTCGTCAGCAGTGCCACGGGGGCGGGCCTGCCGGAGCTCGTCGAGAAGATGATCTCGATCGCGCAGAGACACTCTTTCCTTCGAGCTGTCATTCCCACTTCCTACCACCGCTTCTACAACGCCATCATCAACATGCGTAACGGTACGTAACACGCACTTTGGCTTTCGCTTTTTTAGTGTCGGCTGACCCGCGACAACGTGCGCAGGTCGATCGTCGCGCGGCAATCTGCGCGCGGTTCAGTCGACGTCGGACCTTCCCGCGGTGGTGTCGTCGACCGAGAAGGAGGGCAAAGGGGACCTATGGTCCTCTGGCGGCGTGACCACCGACCAGCCCCTCAACTTCATCTCCTGGGACGACCTCGACCGGGTGGCTCGCAACTGTGGCATCACCTCGTCTGCCGACATGGTACGTGCATTGCTGCACAACTCTCTCTGCATCTGACTCCGGAGAACTGACACTAGCATGCGGTGGTGTGTCGTGTGTCGTGTGTCGTGTGTCGTGTGTCGTGTGTCGTGTGTCGTGTGTCGTGTGTCGTGTGTCGTGTGTCGTGTGTCGTGTGTCGTGTGTCGTGTGTCGCGTGTGTCTGGCGTAGCACGTGATGGTGTCTTTCTTCCACGACGTGGGGCTGCTCATTCACTTCGAGGAGGCCTTCGGCGGCCTGCGGGACTTGGTCATTATCAACCCGCAGTGGTTGGCCTCCGTCATGAAGGTATCTTTCTTAGGCCCCCTGGGAGCGCTCTCACAGTGCTAACGTCACGAGCTCACCATGCCAACGCGCCCGCACTCAATCTGCTGCGCAGAGTGTGGTGTCATTCAGCAACAAGTGGGTGCGCAATGGCATCCTCAACGAAAAGCAGCTGCACTGGGTCTGGCTCGACTTCCCGCGCTATCTGCACCCGTTGCTCCTCCGCATCTTCGAGCGATTCCAGGTCCGTCTCGTCGTCATAGTCGTGGTGTGGAGTGGCCTTATCTGTCTACCAAACCATTTATTCTCACAATCTCGTCTCGGGGGCACACAGATCGCGTTCAAGATCAGAATCGCCAGGCGACTGTCGGCCAGCGAGGAGGAGAGGGCCAAGGCCGAGAAGCGAACGGGCGCCGACATCATCGTCCCATCGCTTCTGCCTGAGGAGTGTCCCGCCGACGCGCTCGATCGCGAGTGGACCTCCTACTATGCCAGGGCTGGTACGCACATACCGCACACACCTCGCACTCCACCACACTTCATCCGTGTGCTCGTGCGGTACGTGACCTGAACATCATATGCGGATCGTCGACGGCCTGCAGGTCGTGGCATGATCGCGTTCGGTAGGCGCTACCTGCTGTCGTTCATCCCCGTCGGTCTCTTTGCTCGTCTGATGGTCCGCATATTGCATGTTCCGAAGACGAGGTACGCACTGGGCTTTCTGGGAAACACGCCACAGACAAACGTGTGCATGGCTGACGGCGACGATGTGTCGACGCCGTGCGTGTGGCGTCACATCACGGACGTTGTGTGTTGTGTGCGTACACAGGTTGATCGCGGCATGGCGAACGGGCTTCGTGATGGAGTTCATCACCAGCACCAACAAGGGCGATCACGATCACACGGTGGACGGTGACTCTGCGACCCGCAACCCGTGCCTCGTCCGGGCCTTCTTCGAGCAGAAGTCCGAGCCGCAGAACGAGCTCGTGTTCTTCATGCGGGGTCACAAGGACGAACTGAGCACCGACCTCTCTGCCGTCTCCTCTTCCTCTTCTTCGTCATCTGCCTCCTCCAGCTCGCAGTCCACGGAAGGCGGCGTGGTGGCCCTCCTCGAGAAGCTGGTCTACATCACCGACACCCTCTTCGCGGGCTTTGCCGGTATGTTGCTCTCATTTTTCGCCAACGCGCGTGTGCGCATGTGCGGTGTGTGTCATGAGTTGCGGCTGATTGTGTGTTGTCGACACGTGGCCAGGCCTCGAGACGCGGAAGCTCATTCCCTATTGGCTGTCGGAGGAGGACGAAGAAGGCCCGGCCGACATTCCGTCGACTGTCGACAAGGAGGCGGGCACTACGGCCGCCGCCGCCGTTGACGATGCAGCGGCGGCTGGCAAGGGGAAGCTCCGCTCGGCGTCGTCGTTGGACGGGTCGGAGATGACGATGCACTGCATTCCCTATAGCAAGGCCGTCAAGGCGGCCATGAAGGGGCGCAAGGTGGTCAACTGCGACGGCCACCAGCTGCCGCTGGCTCTCATCGCTCCCGACGTGGCCATGGCCTCTGTTCGGTACTCTCCCAAAAACAAAAACAAAAACAAACCACTCTGTTCCCCTCTGGGACGGTATGCTGACATTGAGTCGCGTGAACAACAAACCAACAGGACGGTATTGCCGGAGGAGCTGACGGTCGCGTGCAAGATCGGCGAGGGAGGCTTCGGCGCCGTGCTCAAGGGATTCTGGCACGGCAAGGCGGTGGCCGTCAAACAGCTCCACGAGCGGGTATGACCTCCTCATCGCGGAGTGTTGCGCCGCTGAGTGTGGCTCGGTTGACCTGTGCGTCACTCATCTTCACTCTCACCTGGTCTCGCCTCCACAGACAGGACTGGAGAAAGAGGAGGAGGCCAAATACAGGATCAAGAAGTTCGACGAGTTCAAGCACGAGGCCTTCATCATGAGGTGAGCTGTTGTCGCTCTCTCATCAAAAGATTTTGATTGTTGTTGTCTGACCGCGACTTGGTGTGGTGTTTTTGGGCGGCAGCTGCCTGGACCACCCCAACGTGGTGAGCCTCTATGGCGTGCAGATGAACCCTCTGGCAATGGTGATGGAGTACGCGCCCAAGGGCGACCTCCACCGCCTCCTCAACAGCCGCCAGAAGGGCACCGTTCGCTGCAACCACTCCACCCACAACCTTCCCCTCTCCCTCCGCAAACGTACGCCACACCCTAACCCTTCGCGCATTGTGTGACATTCCTGACATTCCTCTCCGTATGATGCATTCTGGCAACGGCGCGTGTAGGTCGCCTCCTATCTGGGTTCGGGCGAGATGACACGGAGCACGAGCGCATGCTGCCGCTGGTGATGGGCGACCGTGTGGTGGTGGTCAGCGAGGACGAGGAGACCGGCTTGGCCCAGGTGGAGACTTCCTATTGCGAGAAGGGCCTCTTCCCCAGCGCCTGCCTCAAGAAGGTGTGCATTCTACACATTCCCAGACCCAGCTGGCTAGATCCTTACGTGTGCGCTCTCGCGGGTCTCTCTCTCTGTAGGGAGACGAGCCGGTGCCGGACGACAAGATCCCGTGGTCGCTGCGCTGGCGCATAGCGCTCGACATCGCCAAGGGCCTGTCGCACCTGCACTCCTTCCAGCCTCCGATCGTCCATCGCGACCTGCGCTCGCCCAACATCTTCGTACGGTGTCCCCTCCCCGACCAGTGTGATGACTATGTGCTGACGCCCCATTCTCCCTCCCCCCAACCTGCAGTTGGTGAGCATGGACGTGACGGCACCGGTTCTGGCCAAGGTCGGCGACTTTGGTACGCATGCGCTCTGCTTTGACTTGCGATTCGGCCCCGCGGCAGTGCACATCTCACGTTCGTTGCTCGCAGGGCTTGCGCGGCATGTCAATCCTAAGCTCTACGAAGCGCTTCGAACATGGCAATGGTAGATAGACGTTCTCCTGCTCTGGAAACCCTGGATCGTTAGTTGCTCACATGCCTCCCCCCAAGGTTGGCTCCGGAGGTGCTCAACTTCGAGCAGCTCGAGTACGATGAGCGAGCCGACATCTACAGCTTCGCCATCGTCCTGTGGGAGATGGCCTCGCGCCAGACGCCTTTCCTCGACGAGTACTGGGAGCGGTTCCAGCGCAACGGCTACTTCCAGGAGAAGGACTGCCAGAGGTACCCACCCGCCCCGCATGTCGACGTTGTAGTTTTTAGCCCGAATGCCGGCCTAACTCACACCCGTGATCTGTGATCTTCGTGTACCGCATCGATCACAGGGCGATCATCGAGGACAACCTCCGACCAACCATCCCGGGCAACTGCCCGCCCGAGTTCGCTGATCTCATCCAAGACTGCTGGGACCCGAACGTTCGTATCCCCTCCACTCGTTGCCGTTGTCGGTGTAGGTGGCGATGTTTTGTTTTGCGTCGATTGAGGCTTACATGTCTCTGCGTGTGCTCGAACACAGCCGCAGAGACGACCACCTTTCAGGGCTGTGGTGAAGCAGATCGAAGCTCTTCTCGACAGTAAGCGCTACTGACCACCTTAACTGTGGGGCCACGCGGACCCGTCTGGCTGCAACGGCCCAGTGCTAAATGCTGTTGTCACGCTGCCCCGGTTTCTTCGCGGGGCTGCCAATCCCTGGCGCTCCGCAGCTCCGACGCGTCGGCGACATTCTCGGAATGTTTGGAACGCCGTTTTTTCTTTTGATCTGATCTGATTTCGGCGTTCATCTTTGCCCTTTCGTACGTCTCGGCCACACGAACCACATAGAGCGATCCGAGAGAGAAAGAGGACGTATGGATCCGCACGACTTCGAGGAGGAAGAGGGAAGTGAATTGGTTCGAATGCGCACCGATTCAGGGGAAATGGAGGACATCGACCATCTCGATGACGGAGGGGCGGGAAGCGGCGTCGGCTCATCTTCCCCGTCGGCCTTCTCCTCTTCGGCCTCGTCGTCCGTAGCGTCGAGCCTGGCGTCAACACCCGGAGCCAGAGGTTCGGCGATCGAATTCAATCACCTGAATGTCTACATTCCGCCTTCAACCTTCCAGGGCTGGTGTGGTGGTGCCAAGGCCGCCCCCAAGCACATCCTACGCGACCTCAATGGCAAACTTCAGGTCCATGAACCCCCTTAGCCCCCCTTGTCTCAATGCAATAACAGATCGGCTGCGTCTGCTTTATACTTTGAATTTTTATCATTTATTTATTGTGAGTTTTTTGTTCATAAGTACAATAGGCGACTCACCTGACCCCACCGTAATTACAGGCCCCGGCGATGGTGGCGGTGCTCGGTCCCTCTGGTGGTGGCAAAACCACCTTCATCAGGTTCGTAGCGACTACCTTCTGTGTTCGCTCTTTCTTCTTCTTCTTCTTCTTCTTCTTCTTCTTCTTCTTCTTCTTCTTCTTCTGTACCTTTCATGCATTCAACTCATCCTCCATCCCTATTTGTGCGCGTGGTTGTCCTCAGGACTGTGTCAGGCCATGCCGACCACTCGGCTTACAACATCAGAGGTTCGGTAGTGGTCGACGGTCAGCCCCTGACACCCAAGCTGGCCAGGTTCCCTTGCCCTTGGCTCAGCGTACCCGCAGGTTGTTACGGGACTCTCATCTTACTCCTCCACGCCTCTTTCGTGTGTGTGTTAAACGTACAGGGAGTTCGGGTATGTGCTGCAGCACGAGAAGCTGCACCCGAACCTGACCGTGTGGGAGGCCCTCATGTTCTCCGCCCTGCTCGGCCTGCCGCGCACGCTCAGCTACCAGCAGAAGAAGCAGAGGGTGCCCCTTCCGAGCTCTGGTGACGTGCATAGCACTCGCTCAGTTGTGATGACGCTGACTTCAACACCCACACACAACACTTCAATATTGGACAACTGAAGGTCAAGCAAGTCCTGCGTGCCATCGGCCTGCTCAAGGTGAAGAATTCGATGATCGGCGACACAGAGGAGGGTCTCTCGGGCGGTGAGCGCCGGCGCCTGGCTATCGGCATCGAGCTCCTCAAAAACTCCAGTTCGTGTCCCTCATTATTACTCTTTGATTGGTAGCCACCGCCGCCACGCATCACTCACATGTTTCGCTGATGGCGGTCTCCAGAGATTCTGTTTCTCGACGAGCCGACGTCGGGTCTGGACGCGCACTCAGCCTACTACGTCATGGAGCTCCTGCGCGAGCTGGCGATGGACAACCGGCTGGTGATCACCTCCATCCACCAGCCGCGCGAGGAGATCTTCCAGATGTTCACGCACGTGATGCTCTTCTACGAGGGCCGCATGCTCTTCTTCGGGTCGCAGCAGCAGCTCCAGGCCTTCTTCACCCTCCACGGCCTCGTCGTGCCCAAGGGCATGTCCTCCGCCGACTTCATGGGTACGTGTACCACACACACACACACACACACACACACACACACACACACACACACACACACACACACACCACAACACAGCCGGGTCAACGCAAGACTGACCCGAGCGCGCTGCTGCGCGTGACTACAGTGGACCTGGCGTGCCGCGGTGAGTTCCCGGAGTGGGACGAGAGCGATCTGCCCCAGGTCACGGAGGAGGGGGAGGAAGAGAGCTCGCTCGATGCGCCGGAGAGCAGCAAGGCCTCGGGCTTCGTGGAGGCCGACCTGAGCGCGGCGGCCAAGAAGAAGCAGCAGCAGGCCGGCAAGGGGAAGAACGGCAAGTACGCACAGCTCCAGGAGGACCAGGGCCTGCCCGAGCTGGGCCTTGAGGACGACAGCTTCCTCAATGACGACTTCAACCAGGACGATGACGGGCAACAGGGCGCCCCCATCAGCATGCAGTTCCTGGTGCTCATGTACCGCAGCATGTTGATCAACGTGCGCGACGGAGCCAACAGCTGGATGCTCCTCTTCATCGGTACTCCATCGCAGCGCTCCGCGTGCAACACCAATGTTTTGTGGAGGCTTTGTCGAAGTGCGCTCGCCCAATGCGCCGGGTAGCTGACGAGGTCACACCTCTCGCGTGTGCGGCGTGCAACAGGCGCGGCCGTGGCCACCGTGGCGGCGCTCATGTTCCGCTACATCTCGACCTCGGACTTCCTCTTCCTGCGTAACGCCTACTTCCTCGGCTGCTTCTACGTCGTCGATCTGCCCTCCTTCTCGCTCCACAGGTGGTACACCGACAACGAATTCTTCCGGTACTTTTCTTCCCTTTGACAGCTTTGCGATGTGTGCGGTGTGTGCGCTGACCGTGTCGCATATTACCCGGGTAGGCATGAATTGAATAACGGCTACTACCGGCTGTTACCGCTGTTCATCGCCGAGACGATCGTGACCGACCTGCTGAAATACTTCTTCATCGCCCTCACCTTCTCGTCGATCTTTTACCCGATCGTGCCGTTCGACCACTCCTTCGACGGGTGGCTGTACGCCTTCATCATCTACTACCTCGGCGCGCAGTGCTTCATCTCCGTCGCCCGTATCCTCACCTGCACCCTCGTGTGGGACGAGTCCTACTCGCACAGGTGTGTCACCAGGCGCAGGGCTACTGGAGAGCCTCGCTAGCTGCCTCCCCCGTCTTCATCTCTTGCTTACTCCATCTCTCCTGCGTGTGTCGTCTGTGCGTTTGCAGTGCCTACGGTTTCTGCGGCGTGGTGATTGGTCTGACGTGCGGCGTGCTCGTGCTGCCGAGCGACCTGCCTCCGGTCTACAACTGGGCCTACGCGATCAACCCCATGTCCTACATGATCAACGGCCTCACCCTCCACGAGTTCAAGGGCCGGCTCAGCGGAGAGGTACGTAACGCCTACGCTCTCTCTCTCTCCTCTCTCTCTCTAGTGACCGCTAGCCCCCCTCCCCCTCCCCGAGATAATTGCGAACCTCACCTGGGGGGCCGGGGGGTGTGGTGTACAGGACGAGAAGAAGCTGGACGAGCTCTGGCCGCAGAACCCCTGGGAAAACGTCGTCATCGTGTTCTGCTACTATCTTCGTACGTGTGCCATAGCTTGTTCATGTAAGCCAAAGGACATGATAACTCACTGTTGGCTGGTACACCAGTGTTGCGCGTGATCATTTTCCTATCCATGTTCTGGATCAAGCGAAACCGTCCGTCGCTCGGCTACTACATCAAGCGCTGCTTTGGCAGTCGAACCAAGCCCGTCTACCACTGAGCTTGCCGCTCTCCGTTGCTCTCCCCTAAAATATAAATTAAAGAGAACCACTTGCGTGTGCTCGTGAAGCTATGTTGAGAGGAAGAGGAGTCACGGAGGTTTGTGAGGGAAGGGGGGGGGAAGTAGCGCTGGCGTTAGAGGGGGATGAGGGGGCCAGAAGGACTGGAAGCTGTCGTAGTCAACCTTGTTGGGGCATGAGTCCAGGAACACCTTCACCTGGCAGCGGTCCTCTCAGAGTGCGAGGCTGGATCGCTCGGGGAGACATAGTCTGCTTCGAGCTCTTGGTGTAGCTTCCAGAAGAGATCCTCCTCAGTCTTGTCTCTTAGGGTTTAGGGGTCTAATTCAGGTACTTTTTGACCTTTCTGATGTTGGTCATAACGTTGTATATATCATCTTGATCGATAATTGCCCATCATTCTAGATATGCCTTTATTTTTATAAAATCGTTGAAGCGAGTTTTCTGATTTTCTTTGAATTTTCAAGAATTATTTTTTGTGTATTTATTTTTTAAATCAGGCCGACATCATGGAATCAACTGCGTTTGACTGTATTCTTGTAGAGCAAAAATCAGGCTACAAAACAAGTAGCTATACACTTGGAACCAGTATGGCGTTATGACACAAGGTCATGTGTTTGCTTGCTCTTCACTCTTTGCTTGCTCTTCACTCTTTGCTTGCTCTTCACTCTTTGCTTGCTCTTCACTCTTCACTGCTGCTGTCACTCTTGCTGCTTGACCATGTTGCTTGCACTTCTGTTCCTGAATGAGCCTTGCTTTTAACCTTTTATGAATGTAGAGGTTAGCTCAAAAAGAGAGAGCAAGCATATGCATTTCTCTGGCCACCTTGACATGGCATTGAGATTGTTTGTGCCAGCCACAATGAGTGACCCATATCCCACAATCTGCGCACCAACTTTGCTTCTCCATACTGTCCCCCCCATGCAAACAAATGTTTATTGAAGGTTGTGTGAGGGGAGCAAAGCAAAGAGCAGCCCAAGCAGGTCATGGCTGCCAAAGAAGAGTGCATTGGTCATCTTGAAGTAGCATGTGGGACAAAAGAGCTCCATATCTCCTGTCCCAGCAACACAACTGAGAAGAAGGAATTGTGAGATGTTCAAAACAAGAGGATAGGACAGGGAGGATACTGTCTCTTGATGAAGCTGTATGCTTCATCAAAGTAGGTGATGGTCCTCAAGCACCAATAAACAGTGCATCTCATGTAGAGGATTTGGCCACTTGGCTTGAACACAATGAGACAATTGATGCACTTGTTGAAGCGCCAACAAATGAGCACCTTGGGGCCATTGTTGATGGTGAAGGCAAGGGCCTTGGTGTTTGGACCATCACCAAACAAAACAAGCCCTTCAGAGCCACCAAGCATGTGCGTTGCACGTGCCAAAATCATCTCAGCATTGAGACCATGCGCCTCCTGTGTACAAAATACACAAAGGAGGAGCATCAGGCACACAAGTAAAGAGTAAAGAAAGGAAGGTACCATGAGGAGGCTGGCAGCCTTGGCAACCGCCTCACCTCCTTCTTTCTCTTCTTCCTCTTCTTCCACATGCATCTTGTATTCAGTGCTGTGCTGGTCTTGTGCACAACATGAAAACAAATTGAGAAACAATAAAAGAAGCTTTACACACAACACACATACCTCAAGGCAAGTGTTGTCAATGGAGAGCTTGCCTCATACTTGTTGTGAGCAATCTTCCTTTGCATCTCCTCCTTCATCTGCTTCTGCTTGTATCTAAGCAGATGAAGGAAGGGGTGGAAAGAAAGTGAGTAGGCGCAAAAACATAACAGGAAGCAGGAGGCGTGATTACCTCCTGTGATAGTACATTGAAAAGATTTGAAAAAGGAGCACATGCTCCTTGTCTGGGTTGAAAGCAAAGTCAATCTGGTGTGCAAAGAGCCAGTGGTAGAAGTTGTTGATTGTGCCATCTGGGTCATTTGTGTAGGCTTTAAAGCCCTTGTGCATGTTGTTAAATGACCACATGCAGATTACAGCAACATAGTACCATTCTACATGATTGCTGAAGAAGAGATGTTGATCATTGATGTCAATGATGTCTTGTCAGTCTACAAAGATTTGGCAGGTACACCTGCAGCAACATCAGTTGATAAACAATGTTAGCAACATGATCACACAATCACACAATCACACAATGACATACCATCTTGAGGCCACACCATTGTGCTATGTCCTTGCAAATCTGTTTCCACTTGTTCTTCCCTGCATAATGATGAAGCTTCCTCTCACAATCAGCCCTTGAGGGCATTAGAAATCCAAAATGAAGTAAGTAATGGGAAAGGTCAATTTGACATATGGTGATGGGCATGGATTGCATTTCTGCGCTCCTTGGGGTGATGATACTTGGCAATGCTGCCATACCTGCATGGGTTGCACAATTAGCCCATTGGGGGGACAGTAATGGGGAGGAAATGTACTCCATTTTTGGGCATTTTGGCTTGGCCACTGGAGAAAGGTGAGATTAGTGAAATGGAAAGCTAATTGAAAGCAATGAACACACATACTCATTGAATTGTGCACTCTATTGTCTACAGCACACAAATCAAGGCACAGAGGCCCACTCTGTTTTATTAAATCAAAGGGCAAAGCTCTCCCTGCCTCTTGAAGAGCCCTATGTGCATGGTGTCACTGAGGGTGGTAAGGAAAAGAAGATTGGGCTGTCTTGGGCTGCTTTCTGTGGCCACTTCTTGTCAACATATGTGGCATTCCTCAAATGCCTCAGTCAGAGCGGTCATTTCATGCAGTCAAAAGTAAATATTCCAAACAGCCTCCAGTTCTCCTTCCCTCCATCTGCAGAACCAAGCATGTGGGTTCCGCAGATGAAGAATGCAAAATATTCAAAGCAAAAAAGGGAAAAAGAAAGAAAAGAAAAGAAAAAGGAAGCCAACTTGCTCCATCTGCACTTGCATTCCTTTAATGTCTTGTTCTGCTCACACGATTCACTAACTGGCTCAAAAATATTCAAAAACGCTGCTCTGGTCTGTCAGGCAATCTGCAGAACCTCCACAAACCAGGAAATACTGACCCTGCTTCCACAGGCAATCCACTGAACCTCCACAAACTGGGAATATATTGAAATATCCACCCAGGTCTACTGGCTACAAGATTGGCATTCCACTCTTGCTCCCCAGCAAAGTAGCCCCATCAATTGCCACCATCAACATGAAGAGAACCAGTAGCACACCAATCTGCACCTCTGAACATGGTATGCTCACAGCTCTTCAAATCATTGACATAATTTTGCTTCTATGTGATTAATAATTTGCTTTATCTTCCAATTGTCTGAAATAGGCAGTGCTAGGGCCACATCTATGAACGCTGGTATACATTGCTTTTATTTTTTATTTTTGTTCTAGACAAAGAGGAAGACAGGCAGGAAGAGGAGCAGGAAGAGGAGCAGGTACAATCCCATGACACCATGGCCCATTTGAATCTTTGTTTACCTTTTTTTCCCTTTGTGCAGGTTGGTGGGATTGGCAACAAGGGGGAAGAGTTGAGCCAACCTGACCTGCACCCAGAGGATGTTGAGGTGTGGGCTCCATGAGTGCCTCACAAGGCAAGCTCTCTGGTATGTTTGTTGGTTTTTGTTCATCTTCTTCTTGTGCAAAAACTGTTAGTCAAGTCTGCATGCTCTTTTGCAGAAGTCAAATGGAGTGTGGTGCACTGGCCTGGGTTCATACAATGTGGTCACCAAGCTGGCCAAGTCAACACCAACTGTTCAGTCACGAGGACTTGGAGGACTTGGAGGACCCAGAGCTCAAATTGTTGCTTTGCAGCCAACTGGTGATGGCAGTGTCTTCAGAGGAAGTGCTCATGCGTAAGCACAAGTGTGATTTGGGGACACAACACAAGCTTCTGGCCATTGCCAGATGCAACAATAAAAGACTGTGGTTGTGTACCTCATCAACACTGCAGGAGCGCAATTCTGGTCACATCAGCAATGCCATGACACAACACCAGCCACCCACATGTGAAGCAATGCTCAAAGATGACATGTCACTTGAACTGGGCAAGGCCAGGTCGACAGGGCGTTCTGCAACCCAGCTGGCAGTTGTGGATGAAGATGAGCCAACCCAGGCCAAGATGACTCAGTCTGTGAGATTGCGCCCACACAAACTTGGAAGAGCAAACAAAGATGAGTTCTCACAAAACATGCACATGAGGCCCCAAAGCAAACAGTATCATGTGTTACTGGCAGTATGATTGCATTCACTCTTCCCTTTATTTTTGGTGTACTAACCATGCGCAAGTCTTTACAGGTAAACAAGAATGGCTTGCCTCCATTAATGGTGCTGTGCTTCCTTGGAGTGGTGTGGTGCGCTATGCTGCAGCAATCCACCACAACAGAGACAAGCTCAAGCAGAGTGTCTGTGATCTGCCAGACTGGGCTGCTCCTGCAAATCAGTTCTTGCAGCAAGCCATTAAAGCTGCTACCAGTGCCTCCAAGACCCTTAGTATGGCTCCTCCCTTCTCTCCATTTATTGATCATTTAGACTAACACTGTTCTCATGTGCAGAGTGATCAGCACTGTATAGATGTCTGCCACTGAGTCACACATTGTGACCTGTTGAGGATAGCCCATACCAGTGCCACTCAAGTATTATGTACTTAATTGTGTTGTATTTTACTGTATAAAGGTGTACATATGCAGAGAAATTGTCTTTTTTCATCTCTGTGTGACAGGCTAGTGGTGACCGTTTTCACCTTCCTTCGCACCTCACTGGTCAAGGTGCGCTGAAGGTGATCTTGAGACCACACTTTCCACCTTCTGTCCACCAAGGTGCACGAAAGGTGAAACCGGTAGGTGTTGTTTGCCACCTTTTGCCCACCGAGGTGTGCCTGTGCACCATTTCACCACCTCAAAAGGTGGAAAACGGGTGAAAAGAGGTGGGCGGGTGGAAACCATGGTCTTTTTACCGTCTACCGTCCCGGCAGTGGGTCGCACTACAAGTTCTGCCAACACCTCCAGCACAAGGCCCAGTCAATGGGCGTTTGGGTGCACCTGGTGTCTGAACACCAGACCACCATCACCTGCGGCCAGTGCTTCCACATTGAGGCCGCCATGTGCAAGAACCTGACCAAGTGGTTCGAGTGCCGTTGGTGCGGCTACACCATCGACCGTGACGCCAACGCCGCGCGAAACGTCGCCATCATGAATGCAGAACGCTGCGTGGGCAAACTTGAGCCCTACGCTATAGTGGCCGCCGCCAGCAACAAAGACTAGAACCCGAAGAGACGCCAGAGGCAGTTGGACGCCTCACCACGATCTGGAGCCACAAGCCACCCACTTGCAATCCCAGCGCCGCTGGGGCAGGACCGGGGAGGCGAGATCCTTTCGCCAAACTCCAAATGGGAAGATTACGAAGACGACATTGGCGAACAATCCTAGATGTTTGGCCCTTGCTCTTCTCGCAAGAGTTGATGAAGCCCCGAAAAAGTCTCCGGCGAGAGTGAGAGAGAAAAGTCTCCGGCAGTACAACATTTGAGAGGCTGGCCAATTGGAAAATCTCCTTTTGACCAATAGGGGAGGTCGATGCGCACAATAAAAAGCAGTGTGCATGGACCTCATTTTTTGCTCCCCCAACACCAGTCAGGCCCGCCAACATGTTCTCCTCTTCGTCCCTTATTGCTGTCCTGCTCGCTCTCGCATGCTGCTTGGCCGTGGCCCGCGCCACCGGCGCCACCCACAGGCCCACTTTCTCCGACGCGGTTGTCCGGGCCAACACTACGGGCGACCTCTCCGGCGTGTGGTCGGTGTACGACGACAGCGGCGAGACCTACGCCGTCAAGTTCGTCCAGCAGGGCAACCAGCTGCTTCTGCCCTCGACCAAGTCGGCCAGCGTGCCGTACTCCATCAAGGCCACCCTCTACGGCGGCTACGGCCTAGGCCAGGGCGCTCTGTGGCAAGCCAACAACCCCAACGTGTTTTGCTCCTACGTACACGTCCCACCCCGATACTGATATTATATTTCCTGTTATTCTCCAGATTTAATAATCAAAGTGCAGACGAACGTGGTGGTGGACGTGGTCGACGCGGGCTTCATGAAGATCACCTGGTTCCCCGACCCCCCTGTGTCCGGGTGCCGGGGGTACGCCGGCGGCTATACCAAGTACACACGCCCCTATTAGTCCACCGACTCCTTGGACTTGAGCCTGTTTTGCGCAATAAATGCTTTCTGTGTGCCAACCTTCAAGAAATGTGATCATTAGTTATTTTTCAACCAACCAGAACTCATAAGTGAGAGTGGCCTCATCAGAAGTCTTGGAGCACAAAGTCTGCCGCACGGGCGCTGATCACGTTGGCCGTGAACGCGTTGCCGCCGCCCACCTGCGCCGCGAGCACGGACGCGTCGGCGATCTTGAGGTTGCGCACGCCGATCACCTTGCCTACTACGATCAACTCTGGTGGCGCGAGGACTGGAGCACCATCGACCCCGGCCGCTCCTACGGCGGGATCGCGCGCTGCCCGCGGTGCCTCAAGAGCCTCTACTCGTCGTCCACTGATGACTGGGAGGATTTCATCGTGGAAGACCTGCTTGTAGCAGTATTGAATCGGATGCCTACCTGAAACGCAAGACGCCCACCACCAGCGGCGGCACGCCCCACGAGGCCGTTGGCGACGCGAGGAAGAAGACTCAGTACGGGTTGCCCCGCGTCGTGCGCATCACCCATGCCAACAAGGACGACGTGCACTACATTGGTCGTGCGTGGGTCAAGGGTGGCTACAATCTGGAGGAGAGCATGTGGCACAACCCGTACTTCATCAAAAAGGACGCCACACCCCAAGAGCGCGAGGCATGCCGTTTTGCCCGCGAGCTCGGGCAGCGCGTGATAGGGGCTCTTGGTACGGCGGATGTGATTGCGAGACATGCCTCGGATGCTGGTGCAAGCCGCAATCGTGTCACGGTGACGTGCTGGTGGAGCTCCTGCGCGATTACAGGCCACCCCCGGTGAAACGGCCCCTCTTTCGCATGGTGGAGGGGAGCACGACGCGCGCGTTCTTCTGCCTGCGTCAACTGCGACGCGTGAGTTGCGTGCGCATAGGTGACTCGGACAGCGAGGAGGACGACAACTTCATCGACATGGAGGACGGTGCCGTCGACGAGGACCACCTCAAGGACCACATCGAGAAGGAGATCCTCAACGTCGACTGGCAGTTTGGCCCACTGAACCCAACCTTCCGGTGGAGGTGGCCGTCGGTCGACATCGAGTGCGATCTACCACCGGAGAGGAAGACAAAACGGGCTTTCGCAAGCGGGGCCTGGAGAGCATGATCGGTTTGCTCAAGTTCATGTCCCTGAGCAAGGGCGCCTACGTGCTAGACACGAGGGACTCTGAAAACAACAGGGCAATTTGTATCCGCATCAGAGGCGTAAGAGAGTGACTCCCCTAAACAAGGACACACCTTTTCCTGCGTGCCGCCTAATCAAACGACTTCAATCGACGACTCCGACAACAGCCGCTCGCCAGAAAGCCATGAGCCACGTATTGCCGCACACATCATCTCCTCGACAACTTGTTGTTGGATGTCCAACTCTGGCCGTGTGAGCAAATAGACGGGTTTAAACATCCTCCACGTATGACGGATGAAATGAGACTCACGGACCGTGCCCAAGGCCGTCGTCAGCAGCGCAAAAGTGCTGTTGTGCAAAGGGAGAAGTCCTAACCATCGCCCACTTCAAAAGTGCCGTCGCGACCGCGGCTTCCACTGGAGAAAATAAGGGGGTGCAAACCGTGCAAACTGGCTGCAGGCAAGTGCATCTGCGCATGGGATGCGCAGCGGTGCACTGCGATTAGTGCACGAACGCGCACGAAATGCGCACCTTCAATTGAATAAAATAGTATTTTTCCCAAGGGTGCAGCGAGAGCGCAGGCATGCGTCTCATGTAAGTGGGTCCTCGCGAACAGGAAGCGCATGATGCTAAAGGTGACTTTATGGGCTATGCGCATGTAAAGCACACAGCTGTAGTCACGGCGTATAGGGTTGGCATTGCCGTCAGTGTCGTCGTGATCATCATCGGTGTCATTGTTGTCGGTGTCATCGGCGTCTTCCTCACACACTCGCCTTCTCTTCCCTCCAGCGTCCTCCAGCTCCTCTTCCTCCAGGTTCTGCTCGCTGATCATCGCGTTGAACGTGAGTCGGCGATGAGCATTCGGCGTGGCTGCTTACGTCGGCTCGGGCCTTGGTTCGGGCAGGCGCGGCGCGTTCTGGCGCTTGCCGGCGATATCGGCAGCCTGGTTTGGTGCCTCACTGTGTGGTCTTTGCATAGGCTCGCGGAGTCGTCCCACAGAGCTGGCGCCAGGCCAGACTGACTGACTCGCGTTGACGCCGATGGCCGCCGGTGCCGTAAGCAAGCAGCGCCTGCGCCAGCGTAGGCAGCAAGGTTCTCTTGCACCAAACGCGCAATGGACGAGCGTTGCCAGCAGTGCACGCCTCTCGTACCGAACGTCTCTAGAAGCGGCAGCGACGTCATCGACAGCTACCACGCCATCAGCAAGCGTGTTTCGCGGCGTGCGCGCACGCATCGACGGCTCCAACGGCAAGCATCTCTGACATCGGCACGCAGCCAGCATTGAAAGAGCCAGCAGCGAGCGTCTTGACATTGACAGCGCCAGTCAGCGAGCATCTTTTACATCGACAGAACCAGTCAACAACAGCTTGAGCTGGTGACCGCAGGCGACCCCGTCCATCTTGCCGTAGGTCGGGACCCCAACAACGCCTTGTAGGCGGGCGCTTTTGCTCTTGTGTGTTGTCAGCGGCATTGCTCGCTGGTGACGCAAGGCTTGATGCAGGCGCTGTTGTTGTGGGCGCAGAATTGGACGGCGCACGCAAATGGTGACATCGATCAAGGTTGGCGCTCGGTGCTCAATGTCAGCTGTGGCTGTGGCGATAGTGTCGGTTTCAACGTGATGGGTTGACTTACAAAGGCGCGGTTGGTGAGGTGCACCCCTGTTTGGCGTTTATCCTTTCCGCCAGCCGCACTCTGTAGGGGGAAGCAGGGGCAATCCAAGAGTAGGAGAATGCATACCACAATACAACCATCATGGCTGCAAACATCAGTACCATGGCTTAGGGTAAGACACTTCATGCTGGGCTCATCAAGTTATCAGTGGTGATTGTGAAGAGAGTTGTGGAGGACTTGGGAGGTTGTTATGAGTCAATCCATGTCTGGACTCCTATTTATCCTCGTAGGTTGCTGCTGGTGAGCCAACAAAGTCAATATATATGTTGTCATTGGTCTCAGGTCGCATTTGCATTTTGCAGGTCACAGGTCGCAGGTCAAAGCCAAAGTGGCATTAGCAGGTCTGCCTCCTTATTGTCATTTTGGACCCACCACTTCTGCCACTTTGCTGCAGGCACCTAGCACATGGAGAGAGCTGCCTGCCTGGCCCACCCCAGTTCCTGCTGGCCAGCTGTGTCCTTTGCGTATGCGCCCCGCACCACAACAATCAAAATCAGCCCTCGCCCCCCCAAATCTCCCACACAATTAATCTCCAAGTGCAAATGACAGCCAGGTCCTCTCATCAAGTTTGTGGTTGCTTGTGTGAGGACATTGCAGTGGTGGGACAGTGGCAAAACCAGCTGTGTGCAGCACCTTGTGCCACTGTTGTTGAATAGATCTGTGACTGTGCTGCATG
Organism: Acanthamoeba castellanii str. Neff; assembly: GCF_000313135.1. Classification (NCBI taxonomy): domain Eukaryota; phylum Discosea; order Longamoebia; family Acanthamoebidae; genus Acanthamoeba; species Acanthamoeba castellanii. The sequence goes on from NW_004457368.1 coordinate 97,456, forward strand.
ACACCACACTGGCTTGACTGACTCAACTCAACCTCAACAGACTGTGAGCACGCCTGCACTTGACCAGTGTTGAGAATCTTTAGCAACAACAGGAACAACAGAATTTCCAACACCTGTTGCACTTCCCCTCACGCCAAACACACTTGCATTGATAGCACCAGCATCTCCTACAGTGTGCACCTCTTGTCCAACTGCATGGAACCACCTGATGGCTACAAATCATTGAGAACTTCCTCTCCTTTGGTCCTTTGCAAGATGCTGGACCTGTGCAGGGTAGGTGCTGGATTGGTCAATTCTTCAGCTATCTACAAGAGTGCCTGGTTATTTCCCTTCAGTGTGCGCCAACAATTTTGCAACACCAAATTGCATTCCACCACCATTCATTCCTAAGGCAGGATAAATGTTGTGCCAAAAACTGTGCTGGAATAAGTCAAGATGATTGTGGAATCCAGTGAAAACAGCTCAAAAATTCATTTCAGTCTGCAGATTTGTTGGGGTGTGCAGGCAACTTATTCTGGAATACACCTGACATTTGTCACAACAGCAATATTATGAACTTTTTTTGTTAACAAGCAGAAAGCTACAATATATATCCTCTTCACACCTTTTTTTGTTCAAATCAGCTGTTAATCTTGGTGTGATTAATCAAATCTGATTCACTGAAGTGTGTGATTCTGGAATCTTGAACTTATTCCAGAATAAGTGGACACACAAAAGTTTGAATTCACAATCAAAGATTGTATTCCAGAATAAGATTGTATTCCAGAATAAGTGGACACACAAAAGTTTGAATTCATAATTGAAAAAAAATGAAAAAAGTTTACATGGAAGAGGAGCAAATCAAGCTGAACTTTCATGAGCTAACAAAAAGTTGGTATTCCTGCATACCTGGCCCGCACACCCCTGCAAATCCACAGACTGAGATGAATTTTCGAGCTGTTTTCACTGGATTCCACAGTCATCTTGACTTATTCCAGCAAAGTTTTTGGCACAACATTTATCCTGCCTTAGCATTCAGTGTCTAGTTGTCAGGATTGCAGTGTTTACACACAGTGCATCCCTTTTGAGCCTCTCCACAGGTCATCTTAGTGGCTGTAGAAGGATTGAAATGGGGGCATGTATCCTGTGGTAGCATGTTCCAGTCTCATAGATGTATACCTTCTGGTTGTCCTTCTTTGGGGAGGTTTGGATAATCACCTGTCCAGGAATACATAAGTGTGTGGGCGCCATTCCTTGCAGTTATAATGTTCTCCTCCTCCCAATGTCATTTGGTGCACCCTGTAATGACTTCACAACAACTGTGAACATGGTTAGGTTCCTCCTGTCCAGCATACTTCTTCAACCACTGACACTGAGACATAACAGGGTGTGTCCATCACTGTTTATTCCTTATGATTTGTGGAGCAGGATTGTTGTAGGAATATCTTGATACATCACTGTGTTACTGAACCTGACTGGTACAACAAGGAGTACTGCTTCTCTTGTTGTCAGCAACCTACACCATGGGGTTCTGATACTCTCCCTTTCACACCATCCATCCATTACTGAGCCAATCCACCACCAGACAAGGGGTCCAAGCTTGCACACCACTGGGTAGCCTCCATGCAAAGAGGCATCCTCCACTTGTGAGCACTGTCAAGTGTTGGCTCCAGCAGGCTATCTCTTTCCTTGCTCCCAGTGCCAACAGCTTGTTGGCAACACAACACCAGCTAGTTGCATCACCTAATGCTTCCACTCCTGTGGGTGGGACACTTCCCCCTTAGTGAGGCATCATTACCCTGTGATTCCAGCTACACCATGTTGGCCATGCTGTACTTTGTTGGCACGTCCTTCCAGTTGATCAAGGGCACCTTGGTTTGCCCATACTCTAGACTGCTAGAGAATGCCTTGTTTTTTGGAGGAGGGCTGGGGAAGAATCTCTTGAGATCTGATGTTGGTGCAGTGAGTTTGGGTTTGAAACGCGCTCACTGGGCCTCCTCCACCTCTCCTGAATTTGATAAAGAGCCTTTTGTGAGTTGTTTGATAAGTGTGCACTGTGTGATGATACACTCCTGTTGTGCAACACTGCACTGTTGCTGTTCAACCAGGTGTAATCCTGCTCACCCAACAATTTGACTGAGAGATGGTGGTTGCATGGTTTGGTATGAGATGTGTCTGTTGTTGACTTGGGTGTCACAACGCCACTCCTGGTGTTGATGTGATGGGAAAATGAGCCTGTTGATCCACAGGTTGATGTTGGTGAGTGTTGGCAGCCTGATATGTACAGTAAGGTCAAAAAAGTGGATCCAAATGCTGCTTGAGAGTTTGCAGCACAGAGTGTGGGTTTTGCAAGGTGAACACAAGGTGGTCACCAGAGACATTGAGGATAGTGACAGTGTGTCATGGGCACCATGGGAGCCAACACTGCACTTGACCAAGCTGAAACTGAGCTGCTGGTGGAGGACCTGCAAAGACTGCAGATGGAAGAAGGGGACAACAGTGCAGCCCCACCAATGATGACCAAGAGTTTGAACACAAGCTCAAAAGACATGGTGGGGCACCCACCACTGTAAGCAACCACAACTACCTCACAGCAGAGGCCCATGCCACTGTCATCCTGCAGCTGGTGAAGCTCCACTGGAGCATGTGCAGGTTGCCTGCCACCACTGTGCCAGCCCATACCAGCCCCTGATCCCACACTTAGCCCTCAGTTGTTGCCCATTTGAGCATGGCCAGCTGCCTGATGACAGCTGCCCAACTCAACTGTTTGTCTCACACTGTTGGCTCATGCCCAATGGAGGAGGGTGAGGGTGGCTGCCCTGTGCTGCCATGCTGCAGGTAGCCATGTCCCAAGGGATGCGCAGGGTCAGGCGCACCCACTGGGGGCGCCCAGCTGACCCTCAGTGCCAACTGCTGGCTTAGCACATGCCAAGGCAGCAGCGCTCATGCCATGGGCAGACCTGCCAGAGATGGTCTGCACCAAGCCCTGGCATACAAAGAGGCATGGCAGGATTGAGGTTGTCAACACAGGACAGCACAGCATGCAGCATCTCAGAGGGGCAGCACAGCAATCAGGCTTGGCAAGCACCATGGTGCTGGTACACAGCTGATACACAGTGGTCAACAGATGGTGACCCATCTGTGGCATCACTCAGGCTGTTGATGCCAGTTGTTGTGCTTCTCATGGCTGTACACAAGGCACCACATAGATGGGCATGTCTCCACATGCATGATAGTAGCTGGGGACCACAAGCACACACTCCTTGCCACCATCTATCAGCAGGTTCTCTGGCAGGCTAAGTGTAGTTGCTAGAGGCAGTGTGACTTGCCAAAGAGGGTGTGCACTTACCAGTGTTGAGGCCAGGCACCATGATACCCTCATTCT
>NW_004457368.1:101124-102129 GCF_000313135.1 Acanthamoeba castellanii str. Neff
GCTGCCACTGGAGCCACAGCATGAGCCACAGGCAACCAGCACACAGTAGGGCAGCTAGCCAGGTCTGGCTCTCTTGTGTGCAGGGGTTGTGCTTGGCTTGGTGTGTGATGGATAGGTGAAGGAGGAGGTAGATGACTTGGGGCTGTGAGGGAGGAACATGTAGGCTGTTGGGGTAGTCTGCACAGTCTATCCCCTGGTGTAAGACTGATCAGGATTGGGCCACCTCTTTGAACTCAGGGTTGAGCAGGGCAACAATCAGCAAGGGAGGGGCAGAAGAGCTGTGCTGGAACTTGTTGCCCTCCTTTTTGACCATGTAGAGCTTGAACATGGGGATGACTTTGTACTGTGCAATCCACCTGCAGTCTTAGGCTGCAGAAGCACCACACAGTGAGAGTCAAGGTGTGATGTCCACAGACCCTGTTGTTGAGATGGTAGTAGGGCATTGGCAGCCTTGGTGGTGAGGATGGTGGCCAGTGTTATGCCTGTATCTGGGCACCCCAGCTTGTGGCATGCCAGGATGAACATGCCCACATGCAGGTTGATGCTGAGATGGAGCAACCTGTGGCTGATGTTGGTCATGGTGCCAGCTTTGGTGAAGGTGCCCATGGCAGTCAGTGCCTCTGTTGCATGGTGTTGGGCTGCCTCTGGAATGTTGACCAGCAATTGTGGTGCTGCTGCAATGTTGACAACTTGAGAAGGGTCTTCATCACATCACCACTCTGGACCTCTGGTGGGTGTGATGTCTTGTGGGCCTTGACACTCTCCTTGGAGTAGAGGTGGATGCAGATGCCCAAGGTGATGTGTCTGGTGTGCCCTGTATGCTGGGTCATCAATGACTGTGTGATTGGGGTGGTCACCATCTTGTTCATGTTGGCCTCTGGGTTCCACTGCACTTGCCACTCCAGCCCAGTGTTGATGATGTAGTGAATGTTGGGGAGTGTCAGACTGGTCTTGGTGAGATTGGTAGTGAAGACAACCAGCTGCTGCTTGCTGTCAGTGTGGTTG
>NW_004457367.1:0-216 GCF_000313135.1 Acanthamoeba castellanii str. Neff
CTCCTCCTCCTCCTCCTCCCCTCCCTCTTGTGCGTATGTCGACCGTACGTGTGTGTGTTGCGTGTGTCGTGTGTGTCCGGAATTGCACGACCAGGAGCCCTGCTCGTGTGCACGCTGCTGGGGTGCATCGCCATCGTGGGGTTCCAGCAGTACCGCCTCCGCAACATAGTCGCCGGTACGCGCCCGCCCGCCCGGGCTCTCCTCGAGGCGTGAATC
>NW_004457367.1:2894-5257 GCF_000313135.1 Acanthamoeba castellanii str. Neff
AGGTGAACAAGACGGCCGACGCCATGGCCCACCTGCGCGAGGTCGATGACGACATGGAGATGCAGCCCACCAACGCCTCCAACATCCCCGCGCCCCTCTGGTAGCTCTGGCTGGCTGGCGTGCCCAACAAGAACATATAAACAAATAAACAAATAACACACACGCTGCTTGAGCAAAATAATAGTAATAATAGGACAAATAATAAGCCTCATTCATGATTATTTGCTTTGTTGTTGTCACGCACAAGAAACTTGTGGTCAGTGGGTAGTCCGTCGTCTCTGATCAGAGCTGGAGGGTGGTGTGGACGCGGTCGAGCATCTCCTCGACCTCGTGGGTCATGATGTGGTGGAGCTGCGCCTGCTGCTTGCGGGAGAGCGAGGGGAAGGACAGGAGGCCAAACTTCTCGATGGCGAACCTGCTCGTCGGACGCACCACCTCCCACAGCCCGCGGTAGTAGTCCCCGGACGCGCCCATCAACTGTTGATGTGACACGCAACACGCAACACGCAGCACCACCAATGCGTCAGTCAGCGGCCACCACACGCAGCACGCGACATACATAGAAAGAGGCGAAGGAGGAGTGCATTGGGGGGGAGGGGGTACTCACCTCCTTGGCGTAGGCGGTCTCAAAGAGGGGGTGCAGGTTGTTGAGCATCTCCTTCTCCGCGTTCGCCAGCAGATCTGGTGGGAGTTGTGTGTGTCGTGTGTCGTGTGTCGTGTGTCGTGTGTCGTGTGTGTGAGTGTCGTGTGTGTGAGAGAGAGGGAGAGAGAGAGTCCTTGGAGGGAGCAGAGAGGAGAGGAGCGGGGGATGCGTACGGGGGATGAGGAGGGTGCCGCCCACGAGCAGCACGAGGAGGCCGACCATGAGGGGCAGCACTCCGGCGTAGGGGTCCACGAGGACGTCCAACAGCGACGCGCGACGGAGGCTCGGGTCTGCAGGTGGGGCGGGGCGGGGTGGGAGTAACGTTGAGTACCACTGGCGGCGGCGATCGCGCTGGGCGGGCGGGCGATTGGGGATTGGGGGGGGGGTGGTTACCAAAGTTGAAGTGGAAGACGAGGAAGGTGGTGAAGAAGGCGAAGAACACGAGGCCCACCCACCACTTGATGCGCGCCCACCACAGCCTGTTGCGGGCCGCGCTGATGACCTGCGGACCACCGCCACCGCCACCACCGCACCATTGGGAGGGAGGGGTCAGCTCACGGCACGCGTACGCTGACGATGGAGATGGAGGGGAGGGGGGAGGGGGTGTGAGGTGGTGCCTGGGCGTGCATGAGGAGGTGCTCGATGTAGCGCTTGAGTTCGGTGATCATGTTGTCGGCGTGGCGCGAGGGCGCGCTCCACACCTTCTTGATGACCTTCTCCGCGGCGCGCTCGAACTCGGCCAGCGACCACGAGCGATAGGAGATCGCCGGCGACGACGACGATGACGAGGAGGAGGAGGAGGAGCCCGAGTCGGCGGCGCCCGAGGAGGAGGCGGGGGCGGCGGGGGCGGGTCGGTGCTTGGCGAGGGACTTGCCGGAGACGTCGTCGACGGGGACGAAGGTGGTGTGTATCTGGGGCATGTCCTTGTAGGGGATGACCTTGGCCAGGTTCCAGCAGAGGGTGCCGTAGGTGCGCACAAAGTCGCCGATGTTCTTGAAGGTGTCGACCTTGTTCATGAGGATGAGGAGCTTGTGGTCCATGCCGCTCAGCGATTGGGTGAAGATCTTGAGCGTCTCGCCCGTGGTGCCGGGCTTCTCGCCGTCGAAGAAGAACAGCACGTAGTCGGCCCGGTCGGCGAACCAGCGCACGGCCTCGGCAAAGTCGTAGCCGCGGCCCTCGCCCACCGAGTCGATCATGCCGGGCGAGTCCACCAGCGTGACCTGCTTGAGCAGCGGGTGCGGGAGGAACTTCATCTTCAGGTGCTCCACGAACTGGTCCCCGATGTTGGACAGGCTCGTGTAGGGCAGCTTCGTGTTGTTCACGATCGCCGGACCCAGCTGCTCGTCCCGCGAGTTGCCGTGGCAGATCAGCGTGAACCCGTCGTCCATCGGCGCCTAACCAAACCAAACCAAAAACAAAACACACAATAATTACAATAATTACGATGATGATGATGGATGGATGGATGGATGGATGATGGCGATGATGATGAGGTATGCGCGCGGAGAGAGTGCGGCAGAGAGATCAAATGGAAGAGGGAAAACGCGGGGGGGTTACCTGGCCGGCCGTCTGGAGGTCGGGCTCGTTGAGGAGGTGGTTGATGAAGGTGCTCTTGCCGCTGGAGTGGTTGCCCAGAAATACCACCATGGGCGTGGAGAATATCTCCCCTGCATCGGTGCACAACACACAACACACAACACAACACACAACACACCACACA
>NW_004457367.1:5278-40236 GCF_000313135.1 Acanthamoeba castellanii str. Neff
TGGAAGTTCTCTCCGACCACATCGAGCACGTCACTGCACGCGAGGCCGCGCATGAGCACCGCGCAACCGCCTTTGTTGTTGGTGGGGGGGGGGGCACGAAGCCCGCCGGCGCGTAGCAACGCAATGGGCGGAGGAAGGAACGGGGCACGTCGACGTACCGGTAGATGGAGTTGATCTTGGTCTTGGTTTCGTCGAGGAGCGCCGCGATGTCGAGCTTCTCCACCTTGGGCGTTGATGAGCCACTCGCGCCCTTCCCCTGTTCTGTTGTTGTTGGCGCAGTTGACCCGAATCGAGCGTGAGCCGAGGGGGCGACAACAACAACAACAACACAACTCGAGTGGCTCCGGAGGGGGGGGGGGCTTACTGGTCGGGGTTGCTCCGGAGGCCTTGTCGGAAGAAGAAGGAGAAGGAGACTGCTGTTGCTGCTGTTGAGCGGGTGCGGTACCGGCACCCTCGTCCTGGGGCTTGCCGGTCTTGTTGCTGGTCTTCCTCTTCCTCATCTTCTTCTTCCCCCTCGCGGTGCTGACGAAAACAAACAAAAAAGAAGACCAAGTCAAAGAATGTGGGCCTCTGCGTTCCGGCAAAAAAAAATACAATTACAAAATACAACAATAAACAGAGGAGGCAATCTAGCCGTTGCACACACGCAGGAGGAGCACAGGGTTTTGCTGCGACGATCAGGAATAAAGGGCGGACATGCTGGTGGTCCGGACGCTGGGCAGATCTGAGGGAGGAGCCTGCTCGAATGCATCTGCACATTGGCGACCACCACCCCGCCGCGAACGAAGAGTGAGACTTGCATGTCTGCGCAGGAGCGCGAACCAACGAGGAACCCACCTTGTGCAAAGAGCTGATCATCCTCCGCGGTACCGTGCCCGAGCGCGAACCGCCCCACGTCCTCCTGTACCGTACCACGTGTTGGTTTAGAGAGAGAGAGAGTGCGCGCGTCTCTTCGTTGTGCGTGCGTGCGTGCGTGCGTGCGTGCGTGCGTGCGTGCGTGCGTGCGTGCGTGCGTGCGTGCGTGCGTGCGTGCGTGCGTGCGTTGAACATTGCAAAAGAACGAAAGAAACCAGGCGGCGGAGTACGCTAGAAGAAGAGAATGCTCGGCCTGCGTCGTGCTCCTCGCCGCCGGAGGAAGTGGCCGCGGTGTCGTCCTCGTCCCAGTCGAAGGCAGACGACGCGTCCTCGTCCCAGGCCCCTCTCTTCTTGCTGCCCTGTCCCCAATCACCCGTGGCCTCTAGCTCGATCTCTCGCAGCACCTGCGTCACAAACCACTCAGCAAACCAGCCGAGGAGTGTCTTGTCGTTTGCTGTTGGCTCCCGTTTCCGTTTCCGTTTCCGTTTCCACCACCAGACAAAGAACAAGGGGACTGGAGCACGAACCTTCATGAACTGATTACGACGTCGCCATCGGTAACAGCAAAAGAGAAGGAGGCCCAGAACGACTAGAGATGCGAGAATTATGGCTCCTATGGCAGCAACCGTCGAGGCATTGTCTTGCAAATCTCCCAGCTGCATGCAGTTCTTGGTGTAGCAGGGAAAGAGCGGTGCTGTCCTCTTCGCTCGCTGTTCTTCCTTTTCCTCTCCCTTTTCCTTGAACAAGATTTTTCACCAAGCCATTCCAGGATAAATCCTACAAACGGAAGCGAGGTCAACGAGAGGCGGTCGTGCCGTGTACGCAAATCGACAGCAGCACACACATCAAGGCCGCATCGGCCCGCCCTTATCGCCCCGCCAGCAACAACACAACTTTAGTGCGGCGTTTGCAAAAGACATGGAGCAGCCCCCATCATCCCAAGGCCAGCCCGCCAAGGGGTACGCTCTCCGCCATCTGATCTCATCTCCACGCGTTATTTTCTTTATGCCTTCAGCCCCTTCAGTGTTGTGGTGTAGTGTTGTATGGAGTGTGGAGAGTAAGCCAGCAAATTTGCGGTGGGGGGGTCGGTGCGCGGGCGTGGCCATGTGTGCCGTGAAGCGGCAGTGAAGGAGGCTGATGAATTAGCGGTCTGTGATGGCGTGCGATTATAGGGGCAACTACTCGGACCTGCAGAAATGGAAGGAGAACGTACTGGAAGGCCGACCGCGCATCGATAAGTCGCTCCTCACCGAAGACGTGACAACAACGAAGGGTAACGAATTTGAAGATTACTACCTCAAGCGAGAGCTCCTTATGGGCATTTACGAGAAGGGATTTGAGAACCCCTCGCCCATCCAAGAAGAAGCCATCCCCATCGCTTTGGCAGGACGAGACATCCTGGCACGCGCGAAGAATGGAACCGGCAAGACGGCGTCCTTTCTCATCCCCGCACTCGAGCGCATCAACACTGAACAAAACATCATCCAAGGTACTCCTTTCATTCCCCCTCGCGCCCGAGATCGCCTGGCTGAGCTTGCCTCTCGTTTAGCCCTCATCCTCGTGCCCACGAGAGAGTTGGCCCTGCAGACTTCGCAGGTTTGCAAGGAACTCGGCAAGCACATGAACGTGAAGGTCATGGTCACCACTGGCGGTACCAGCCTCAAGGAGGACATCATGAGGCTCCACAGCGTGGTCCACATCCTGGTCGCCACTCCCGGCCGAGTGCTCGATCTCGCCAAGAAGAAGGTCGCCGACCTCAGCAAGTGCACGTTCATGGTCATGGACGAGGTATGCCCCCCCCCCCAAATCGATCGCTAATCGTTAGTGATCGGGCGCACTCATCATGCGTGTGATGTGCAGGCCGACAAGCTTCTGTCGCCTGAGTTCCAGCCTCTCGTGGAGCAAATCATCGAATTCACGCCGGACGAGAGGCAAATCCTCCTCTTCTCGGCCACTTTCCCCATCACCGTCAAGGATTTCAAGGAACGATTCCTGCGGAAGCCTTACGAGATCAATCTCATGGAAGAACTCACCCTCAAGGGTGTCACCCAGTACTACGCCTTCGTCGAGGAGAGGCAGAAAGTGCACTGCCTGAACACTCTCTTCTCCAAGGTTTGCCTCCTCCTCCTCCTTATTTCGCGCGCGCAACGTTACTCGTCTCGCTTCTGATCTGGCGCTAATCTAATCTCGCACCTTTGATCGTTGCAGCTTCAAATCAACCAGTCGATCATCTTCTGCAACTCTGTCAACCGAGTGGAGCTGCTGGCGAAGAAGATCACGCAGCTGGGCTACTCGTGCTTCTTCATCCACGCCAAGATGCTGCAGTCCGACCGTAATCGCGTCTTCCACGAGTTCAGGAAGGGTGTGTGTAGAAATCTGGTGTGCACAGGTTCGTACCCCCCTCTAACCTCTCAACCTCTTCTTCTGTGCAGAGGCCATATAACCCAACTCTGACACGCTGCGTGCTTCCTGCACTCACTCTACTCTTTGGTGCCAATGGGCAGATCTGTTCACGCGAGGAATTGACATCCAGGCCGTGAACGTAGTCATCAATTTTGACTTCCCCAAGAACTCGGAGACCTACCTTCACCGCATCGGCCGCTCGGGCAGATTCGGACACCTGGGCCTGGCGATCAACCTCGTGACCTACGAGGACAGGTTTAACTTATTCAAGATAGAGCAGGAGCTGGGTACTGAGATCAAACCCATCCCTCCCGTGATCGACAAGAGACTGTACGTGGCCTACTAGCGCCGCCCCCCGGCACCACGACCACGACGACCACGACCGCAGCGGCAGCGAACGCCCACCCCAGCCGCAGCGAAGGAGGCCCCAACCCGCTCTCACGCCCTCGCTCTGCAATAAACCCCTTGGTCGCACCGCTCAACCCCGTCTTCGCCTGCTAGCTCCCCCCCCCCTACTTCTCGCCGGCGCAAGAGCTCTGTGTCCTTCTGAGAGGTCCCAAACGCTTCTACCCCCCCCCCGTGGCCCGTGCCGGCCATGCTGTACAAAAAAAGGCCACACCAAAAAGGGCCTTGTGTGCGTGTGTGAGCGCGCTTGCCGGCGCGGCTCAGGAGTCCTCGTGGGCGGGGGCGAGGGGCTGCGGCCTGGGCCGGTCGTGCTGGGCGCTGCCAGCTTCGGGCTGCTCCTTTTGGGCCATCCGCTCGTCGATGGCTTGCATCGCCAGCGCACTGTGCCGCAGAGACACAGCGGCCGGGGGTGAGCACAGCACTCAACAACGGCACCGGGGAAGGGGGGGGGGCAAGAGTGTGTACCGCCTCCTCTCCGAATCGAAGGTGCTGGCCTTGGCGAGCGCCACCTGTGCCCCGAACACGGGATTTCCCTGCATGCACGCCATGCACGCCGCGCCACCACACATCGGCAGCCGATCGGTCGCGGGTGGCGTCAGCCCAAGCGCCAGCGCATGCAGCATGCGAGGCGAGGGCGCACCTCTTCCAGGTCGGATGGATGCCCGGCCAAGGGGCCGGGGTCCTTGGGGCAGCACCTGAACAGGACCAGCACCTTCCACACCGCGCTCTCCAGGGGCGTGACAAGGCCCCTGCGCGGATTCGCATCCCACCACCGCCGCCGCCGCCACGCCCGCGATGATGAGTGCCGGCGGGCTGGGCGCAATAATGGGCGGCGGCGCACCACCATGATGGCGGCGGCGGTGGCGGGAGGGCAGCACGTACTGCATCTGCTCGGGCAGCAGGGTGGCGAAGGCGAACTCGGCGCTGTGGTCCCCCACCGTGGCGCCCCTCTGCGCAGGCACGCACACACCCATGAGTGAGGGGGAGGGGGAGTAGGTCGGGGAGCCGCCGAGACGGAGCGACCCCCCCCCCCTATGTAAGGTACCACAGCAGTGGTGGTGGTGGTCGTGGTTGTGGTGGTGGTCGGAAGTACCTTTTGGAAGAAGCGGAGGTAGGTCCACGAGAAGAGGACCCCGAAGAAGGTGAAGGGCTGCGCGTAGCCAAAGAACAGCGCCGTCGCGCACTCGAGCGCCACCAGCAGCGCCGGCAGATGCTGCAGTTCGTGCCACCCCCCACCCCCACCCCCGGTCAGACATGGAGGCCCTCAATGGAGCGCGGGCATGAGGGCGGCGGCGGCGGGGTTGGTTGGGTTATGGGTTGGGCACCTTGGCGCGGAGGGGCAGGTAGAGGGCGAGGAGCTCGCTGTCGGGGTGCAGCTGCTTCATCGCCACCGCGTAGCCGGCGAGAGCCCCGGCGAATCCGCCAAAGCCGGAGAACCTGTCAGATTCCGCATCGCATCGGCAAAGTTGTGTCAATGAGCGGCGTGCGTGTGCGTGGTGCGTGGTGCGTGTCAGGAGGAGGAGGGGTGGGCCGGAGGCGCGTACAGCAAGGCTTCGGTCTGGAAGAGGGAGTAGAGGAACACGGCGGCGATGAAGGTGGCCACGGCGGAGAGGGCGTTGACGACCAGGGTGAAGCGCAGGAACTCCTCGGGTCCCCACAGGGGCTCCAGGTAGCGCCCGAAGAGCATGATCGACACCACGCTCATGCCGGCCTGGCGCGGCGTCCATGCAGTTGGTGTGTGCGTGGTGTGTGTGCGTGGTGTGTGTGCGTGGTGTGTGCGTGTGTGTGTTGGGTGATCAGCGCAGGCCGTTTGTGGTGGCTGGAAACAGCTTGTGAGGAGGGAGGGGGAGGGGGAGGTACGGCGAAGAGGGAGAGTTCGTAGAAGCTGCACGTGACGAGGTTCCACACGTACATGTGCCCCACGGTGCTGCGTGGCAGAGAAGAGGAGGGGGGGGGAAGCGTGCTGAGGGTTCAAGTGCGCCATCGCGTGGCGCGCAGCACCGCGGCAACGACACGCGACACGCGCGGCACACACACGAGAGAGAGGAGAGGGGCCGCGGGGAGGAGTACTAGCCCGGGACCAGGGCGAGGTAGTGCTGAGCGGTGGCAGGGGCCAGCAGCCGGAGGAGGGCCACCCCGAGCACAGCCCCCGCAAGGGTCCTACCGGCCCACCATAACCACCATAACCACCATTACCACCACCCCCCCCCCAACAGAGACAACAAACCACCACCGCCGCGTGGGAGCGAGAGAGATGAGGAGGAGGGGTGGGAGGGGTACGTGGCAGCAGCAGCGGCAGCAGCAGCAGCAGCGGGTTGGAGCAATGCGAGGAGGTGATGGTACCGGGACAGGGGCGGAATAGAGGAGAGGGGACCACCTTCGTCCTGGCCTCCCTGTTCGCCCCCCACCCACCACGCCAGCGGACGCATTAGACCACGGCCTCGTGGTTTGCAGCGGGGGAGGGGGGGGGTCCTTTGCGTACCATGCGATCTCGTAGGTTGGTGCGCGCCCACTCCATCTTTTGTTGTGTCCCTTTTTTGTTTTTGTTTTTTATTTATTGAAATTTATTTATTTAGCAATTAATTTGGGCGAAGTGCAGGCGACACGTGGCGCAAGGACTGTACACGGAAGAAGAGGCGAGGGAAGGAGCAGAAGGTGCGGCAGCACACAGTGGCCACATCAGCATCATCATCATCGTAAGCTACCAGTTGGCGAGCTCGCCCTGCGGTACGGAGGGGAGCCCGTAGGGATCGGAGGCGCCCGGCCCCTGCCCCACGGGTGGTGCGGGCAGGGGGGACTCGCCGCCCATGGGCGACGTCACGGCCTGCAGGTAGGACGGAGAAGCCTCCTCCTGGCCCCAGTCCTCCTCTCCCAACGCCGCCAGCTCTGTTTAGTGGTGCAATGCGTGCGTGTGTGTGTGCGTGTGCGTGTCAGCCAACACGTCGCCACAACAAAGGACGGCGCCGTTTTTGACAAAGGCTCAGATGTTGGAGCGGAAGCAGGAGAGGGGGTGGCGGTGTACCTTCTTCGAGGTCGGCCTCGTCGAACTCTTCGGGCACTCCGTAAGAGCGGGAGAGGATGTCCTGCACCTCGTTTGAGGTCTCGTAGAGGTCCTCCATGTCGTCCCAGAGATTCTGCACACGCACGCCCCCGTCGTGTGTGTGTCGTGTGTGTGTGTCGGTGGCCGTCGTCCGGGAATCACAGTCAGTTGGTCGGTCGGCCATTCACGACAAACTTGGAGGAAAGGAGGAGGACCTCGATGTCGCCGATTTTGACGTCCTTGAATTGCTTCTGCATGGCCACCTTGGCGTCCTTCATCGTTTGCACCTGGAAACGTAGACATAGATACAGAAATAAAAACATACGGCGGGTGATCACGGCGGTCAGATGGAATGCGCGTGCGTGGTTCACATAAGAGCTCGAGCAGGTCCTTTTTGGAACTGCGGCGTACAATGGTGACGGTGTCCTGGAGGGTCTGAGTCATCATTTGGGCTTGCTCCATGTTGAAAGACTGGCCCATGAGCTGGTCCCGCTGCTGCTCGTACCTGTCGTGCGAGTGGTTGCGACGTTTGCACACAAGGGCTGGTTCGTTCTTTTTGCCTCAAAAAGAAAGGGAGGCCATGGTGGGTGATGGGAGGTGCAGCACGTACATTTTCTTTTGCTTCATGACCTTGAGCGCACGCTGTTTGATGCCATTTTGTGCAGGACCAGGGCGCGTTCGCTGCATCTGCTGTCTGTACCGAATCAACTCGGCGTCGAGCTTCTTTATCCTTTCATCGAGCGCCTCGCATCGCTTATCAACCTACCGAAGGACGTGTCGGCCCAACATCAAGAGTTGAATTGGGGGGGCACGAGATGCATGGGTACCGAGGCACTGGCTTCGGCAAGAGTGGGGGTGGGCTGCTGGGGCTTAGCCGAACCGCCAAAAAATCTTCTCATGGTGGATGGACCTGTGCAACCACAGAGGGCTCTACAAAGGCAAGCTGCGCAATCTTGCAAGATGATGATCTCACCTGCCGACTTTTCTGTGTGCTGTCCGTTTTGTGTCGACAGCTTGGGGAAAATGTTTGAAAGGGGATTGGTGCCCGAGAGAAATGTGTAGCGTGAGCGCGGCAAAAAAGTCCTTTCTCTTTTCCTTCTCCTCTTCTATCGTTCGTCCGTATCCGCCATGCCCAAGGAGACCAAGCAGAGACGCGGAAAGCAGGTGGCGGCTGCCCCCTACGACAAGAACGCCAAGGCCCCCGTCAAGGGTGGCAAGAAGGCTGTGCCCGCCCAGCCCGCCAAGAAGGCCAACAAGGGTCCTTCCCCCGCTCTGTTCGAGAAGAGGCCCAAGAACTTCGGCATCGGTCAGGACATCCAGCCCAAGCGTGATCTCACCCGCTTCGTCAGATGGCCCAAGTACATCCGCATGCAGAGGCAAAAGCGTGTGCTTCTCCACCGCTTGAAGGTCCCGCCCACGATCAACCAGTTCACCAGGACCCTTGACAAGAACCTTGGTACCCATTCACTCTCTCAAAGTTAAGCTGCGACTTCCTTCCGCTAGGTATGGTTTGCTTACGCGTTTCTATTTTCAATCCCTGCACAGCCAAGAACCTCTTTGCCTTCGTGGACAAGTACAGGCCCGAGACCAAGGCCGAGAAGGCTGACCGTCTTAAGAAGAGGGCTGCCGAGATCGCCGCTCTCAAGAAGGGTGAGCAGCCCCCCGCCGTTGCCACGCCCTACTTCGTGAAGTACGGCCTGAACCACGTCACGTCGCTCGTTGAGAGCAAGAAGGCTAAGCTCGTCGTGATCGCTCACGATGTTGACCCCATCGAGGTATTTATCCCGCTTCCCAATGCCGCGGCTGTGTCTCATCATCGAGTTTATGCTAATCGCAAACTATTTCCCCCCTGCTTAGCTCGTCGTGTGGCTGCCCTCGCTTTGCAAGAAGGTCGGCGTGCCCTACTGCATTGTGAAGAGCAAGTCCAGGCTCGGCCAGGTGGTCCACAAGAAGACCTCCGCCGTGCTCGCCATCACCAACGTGAGGAAGGAGGATCAGCCTGCCCTCGCCACCCTGACGAAGGCCATCCAGGAGAACTACAACGACAGGTATGACGACCTCAGGAGGCAGTGGGGCGGTCTTCAGCTCGGCCGCAAGTCCGTGCACAAGCAGAAGGCCAAGGCCAAGGCTGCTGCTGCCAACCAGTAAGGCTCTTGACCCGCGCTCTGCACACTCCGTAATAAACCAAAAACATCCAAACATACGCCTTTATCTTCTCAGCATTCTCTCCGTGATCACATTCCTCTTGTCCCACTCAACAAATCAAAAATAAATAGAAATAATCATTTTTGTCACGCGCAAGCAGTCATCAGCTGTAGTGATGATGATGGAGCAAGAGGGGCAAGCCGACCTCGACCACGCCATTGACTCTTGGCTCGCTCGTGTACGCCCTCTCTCCAGTGCTAGTACACCCACCAGTGGCCATGCACGCCAACGCTTCCGTGCGCCGCTGCGGCTTTTGCGTACGTGTGGGTGTGTGGCTGATCTCAGGATGCGCTGGCCGGCCTCGGCCGCGCCGTGGGCTCTGTTGGAGCCACGACGTCAGCTGGTGGAGCACCTTCCCCCCTCTCCTCCCCCTGTACGTCACCGACCCCACCCGCAACGGCAGCTGCCCCCCCACCCCCCACCCCATCACCGCCTTACCCCGCTTGCATGGCGTGGCGACGTCCAACAACCATCACCACCATCACCATCATCCGTGGCTGCACGTTGCACACTGTCACCCGCGTGCGCAGCAGAAGAGCGCGAGGTGCCCACTGGCGCCTCCTCCTTCTCCTCGTCATCGTCGTGGTCATCGTCGTTTCCGGACGTCGTTCCCTTCCCACCCTCCGGAGCGCCCCTGGCCCACGCTCACGCGATCCCGCCGCCCACCCAGATGCCTGGCACCGGGCACCTCGAGGAGGAACTGAGAGCAGAAGGACAAGCTGCGCCGCACCACCACCACCACCACCACCGCCAGCAGCAGCAGCAGCAGGAGGAGGACGGAGGAGGAGAAGGCGACCGAGAGGGCAGCGGCCGCAGCGGCGCGGACGTCGTGATGGCGGGGTGCGCATCTCCAGTCGCACCGCCGCTCTCGTCGGCGGGCGCCGCTGCTGCGCCGTGGGGCGGCATCCTGGGCCACCTGGGCTCCATCGCCTCCACGCTCGAGCCCCTCTTCCCCTCGGCCGCTGCCTCTGCAGACATGGCGGGGGCCTCACGACGACCCACCTCCACGACAACGATGACGACGACGACGCACCCCCACGACAGCGATGACGACGACGCCTATCATGGCGGTGACCATGATGCCGCCCGCGGCCAGCGACCCGCCTCGTCGTCGCCGTCGTCGCGGGAGCCATGGGCGGCCATGCGCCCCCCGTCTCATTGCGGTGGTGCTGGTACGGGGCTGGCCAAGGGCCGCGGCGTGGAGGAGACGCCCCTCATGGCACCGGCCCCGTCGAGCGACGGCCTGGGCCTGGGCGGCAGGCCCTCTTCCTCCGTGCACTGGGCGTCGTCGTCGTCCCGTCTCACCGATCGCCACCACTGCCACCACCTCGACGACGACGACGACCACAACGGCGGCGGCGGCGGCGGCTCCGCTTCTTCCCACCACCACCACCACTATCCGACTCCGCACGCCCCGCAAGCCGCCGACTGGCGCGGGAACCACCACCTCCGGCCCCGTCCCCGCCACCTCGACGACCACGACGACCACGACGGCGGCGGCAGTGGCGCCACTCGCAGTGATGGCAGCGACCACCCAAGCCGCCGCCATCAGCAGTCACAGCCACAGTCACAGCCGCAGCGTCCGCGGCGTTGGGAGAATGCGGGAGGGGAGGGCGCAGCTGGAGGCGCCCCTACCTCCTCTTCCCGCCACCATCGCCAGCAGCAGCCGCCGCCGCCGCCGTCGCTCTTTTCTCCTGCTCCCCCGCCGGGCACGGATCGGGCGACGCCCGTCTCGCGCTTGGACCGCGACTTTGCGAGCTTCCGCCGGCAGCTCGTCCCCTCGGTACCCCCCCCTACCCCCCAACTTCTTCTTCTTGCCGCCGCTGGCCTCCGCTGACGCGACGCGCCGTCTCGCCTGGGCGTACCCCCCCACCGGCAACCCTCCTCCTCCTCCTCTCCGCAGCAGCAGCAGCAGCAGCCGCCGCCGCCGCCGGAGCGGGTGCGCAGCCGGCCAGACCCGCGTCTCTCGTCGGACGTGTCCACGCCGCCGCCGCCGCTGCCGACACGATCTTCTTCTTCTTCTTTGTCGTCGTCATCAGGAGGAGGAGGAACAGGTGGTGGTGGCGGTGCCTGGTGGTCGCCTCTGTCTGGAGGGCCAGAACCCCAGCGGGTGTCCGGTGCTGCTGTACGCGGCGGGGCCACGTACGACCACGACCACGACCACGACCACGACGACGAAGAAGAGGAGGCACGGGATGCGCTCCTCGGGGCAGGAGAAGCCAGCGGGCCGGCCCAGCAGCCGCCGCCGCACGCGGGGTCGTGGTCGTCGTCGTCGTACGGGGATTTCGTGCGGGGCACGACCGACTGGCTGGCCCTCAATGAGGCTCTTCGCAAGAACGGCCTACCCACCCTCTCCTTCATCTCCCGCCCCGCCCAAAGCCGTACGCCCCCCTCCTCTCCCTTCCTGCTCCTGCCCCCCCCCCGGATGCTGCTGCTGGCTGCTGTTGGTGATGATTGATTGATTGCTGATGACGGGCGACGGCGGCGATGATGCTGCGTATCCCTGCACGCATGCATGCATGCATGGATGGATGCGGCGGCGGCGGGGGGGGGGTCGTTTTGTGGCCACCAACGTTGCGGTGCGAACCAGTGGGCATTCCCAACCCGGCCCACGAACGAGCGCTCTTCCGTACTTTCGAGGTTGGCCTCCCCCTCCCCAACGTCATGGCTGCCGGCTTGCCCTCCCACCACCAGCCACCGCCACCAGCCGCCACCACCATGGCACCATCCATATCACCGCCAATCGATCGGGTGGGCTGAAGGCGGGAGGCGGGTGATGTGTAGGAGGCGCTGGTGCAGCTCCATCGGCGGGCTCTGCTCCTGGACCAGCTCATCGAGGTCGTCCACCCTCCCCCCCACCCGTCTTCTTCTTCTTCTTCTGCTTCTTCCTCTCGTTGGCCGGTGAGGCCCTCGGTTGCCGCCGGATGGACCTCCTCCTCCTCCTCCTGGGTCCCGCCTCGTGGGCTCACGGGTCTGCTCACCACCACCACCACCAAACCACCACCACTGCGTGCAGGCCAACAAGCGGGCAGAGGCGCGCGTGGCCAAGTACAAGGACGAGGCCGCCCAGCTTCGCCTGCAGCGCGACAAGGTACCTCACCCGGTCGGTGCCCATGGGTGGGCGGGTGGTGGGTAGCCGCACGGCACACGGCGCTGCGTGTCGCCTCGCGGCCACGGACACGTTGGGTCGCGTCGCGTCGCGTCTGGTCCTGTCCTCGCTGCCTCCTCATATTCTCTTGTATTCTCCTCCATTGCGGGGGCAGCTGCAGCGCTGTTGGCTGGAGACGGAGTCCTCCATCGAGACCATGCAGCAGCAGTACATGCGCAAGCACAACGTACGTTACGCTACGCTCTTCTTACGTTTTCTTGTTTTCTCTGGTGAGCCCCTGCCCCCCCCCATCTATTACGATCGGCCGACTCACGGGCGGCAATATGGGGGACTGTTGGTTGTTTGTTTGTTGGGTGGTGTGCGGTGGTGCGCCTGCCTCCTCTTATCCCCCCCCCCACCAATCTCTTTTGCCCTTTTGGCATACCAGGAGCAGCTGGAGGACTTCTTCAAGCTCCGCAAGGAACACGACCACAACCTGCACACACTCAAGGTGCCCCTCCTCCATCGTGCGCGGATCCACGCAGCCGCGGGCCTTCAGCGTAGTGGTTTGCCGCGCAGCAGCCTAGGACCGAAGCTGACGCCGACCTCCGCACAGGAGCAAGAGCGGGCGTTGCAGGCCAAGGACCTCGAAATCGCCGCCCTCCGGCGACACCTGGAGCGGGGCTGAGGGCCGGAGCAGCAGCCCGCAGCAACCACCGCCCACGCCCACGCCCACGCGCCACGAAGGCAGCCCGCTGTGGTGGGCGAACATGGAAAGGTCTGCAGTCGTAGTAGTAGTAGTATGTACACACGTGTTGCATTTCTCGTGATCGGTCGGTCGGGAAAGGAGGGCGTCCCTCTCCCCCGCGCATTCGCCTCTCATGCGTTCTCTTCTCTCTCTCTCTCTCTCTCTCTCACTTCCTGGTGGTGGTGGTGGTGGTGCTGCCAAGGAACTCACGAGGAGCCGAAGACGGGGAAGTCGACGGTGAGGAAGTCCTTGTAGAACTGGTCTATCCTGGCCAGCTCCTGCTGGTGCGGACACACCACGCACGCGCACCCTGTGTCCACCCCGCCCCCGCCCCCGCCCCGCCCACAACAAAGCACGCAAGGACGTCAGCACGTGGTAGTTCTCCTCGTGTGTGGCGGAGGAGGTGAGGAGGTGAGGCCTCGTCGTCGTCGTCCGCAAGAAGGGCATCTCGCGTCGTACCTTCGGAGGGGTTGTGGTCGGAGGGCTCCTTCTTGACCTGCTTGAGTGGGTTGAGTGCGGTGACGGCGCACGTGAAGAAGGTCCCCACACGCTCGGCGTCCTGGGATGAGGCCCGTCGCATGAAGCGCCGGATGCGCGCCGCCCTTTCTTCGAACGGCAGCCGCGCGTAGACCGCCAGGAACTGCTCCAGGCCCTGCTCCAGCTCGTCCACCGGCTCCGCCGCTGCGGAACTGCTCGTCGTCGTGGTCGTGGTGGGGTGCATGAGCGACGGGTCGTTGGCCGCGTCCTGCTGCCCATAGGCGTGGTGATGGTGGCTGTGGCCGTGCAGTTCGCTGCTCATCGAGCGGGCCAGGCAGGCCGAGCCGTCCGAGTCTTCGTCGTCGTCGTCCTCCTCCTCGGCCTCGTCGTCGTCGTTGCTGCGGATCTGGAGGGAGCGCGGCGGCGACGGGAGGCGCGGGTGCTGCTGGACGTGGAGCGCGGCGTGGAAGCCGGCGCCCATCATCAACGAGGACGGGGACGGTACGCCGAATGGGCTCCCGTTGCCGCCGCTGCCGCTGGAGAAGGCGAGCGAGGGCGACGGCAGCGAGAGCGAGGGCGAGGGGGCCGGCGGCACGGAAGACGACGACGACGAGGAGGAGGAGGGCAGCGGGAACGGGTGGGAGTGGGAGAGTGGGAGGAGGGGTTCGGGGCTCGACGAGTCGCCCAGGGGTGGCATCAGGAGCGAGCTCGCGGCGGCGGCGGCGTCGGGGTTGAGGCGGCGGCGCTTGAGGAGGTGGTCGACGAGGCGGTGCTGGCGGCGCTGGTGTAGCTCGATGCGGTGGACGGCCTCGATGAGGAGGTCGTTGAGGGAGCGCTTCTTGGACTGTGTCTTCTTTTTGGACTGCTTGGGCTTGGAGATGACCTTGATGGGCTCCGACACGAGCTCGAGGGGCGGCACCAGCGGCTGCCGGGTCTTCTGCTGGAGGGCGGCCACCCGCACCCGGAAGAACATGTCCTCGTGCTGCGACGTGAGCACCTTGATCTTCATGTTGAGCGTCACCTGGTCCCCGCTCTCGTTCACTACCGGCTTGTACTCGATCGGCTTCGTCTTCACGAACGACACCGGCTTCAGCGCCTCGCTGTCGTATACCAGCGACGCCTCCAGCGCCAGCCACCTGCCCGCACAAGGTTACACACACGAACGCAACGCGCACACGACACGCGACACACGACACACACGATCAGCGCACAATGCAATGATGGCACACCACGACGACGACACGTATACACGACACAAACAGGCGAGGACGAGAAAGCAGTCCGGGAGGAAGAGGAGGGAAGCGAGAGACGAGAGGGGAACGAGAGGGAGGAGCCGAAAGGGCGGATGGACCACCACCACCAGCCAGCACCAGCCACCGCGTGGTGAAGGCAAATAAATAAATAAATAGGGGCGATGGGTGGTGGTGGTGGCGGTGGTGGGCAGGGAGCGTACTTGAGGCTGAGGGGCGGCGGGGCGTCGGTGGCGGAGGCGGGGCGGGGCGGCTGGGCGAGGGCGATGTGGAGGGCGAAGGGGCAGGCCTTGACGACGACGTGCACGTTCTTCTGGAGGCCGTTGCGGGACACGCGCTCCACCACCGACGACGTCTGCCGCACCAGCGCCAGCTGCGGACCCTCGAGGGCCGCCACGCCCGCCATCGCCCGCAGGTCCTCCTGCAGGCCCAGCCCGCCGCTCCCGCCGAGTCCGCCTCCCGCGGCCGCGGCCATGTGGCCCACCACCACCGGCGGTGGAGGGAAGTACTGCGGTTGCTGCTGCTGCAGCATTTCTTATTATTTTTCTTATTACTCTGTTCTGGTCTCTTTCCTTCTCTCCTCCTCCGCCTCGTGTGCGTCTCCTCTCTACAAAGTGGTCGTCTTCTTATGGCGGTTTGGATGCTGCTGCTGCTCTGCTTCACCTCGGGCAACACGTAAGGGACCCGCTACGTGCCGGGGGGAGGGCTGCTGTTGTTGTCGTTGTCGTGCCTGCGCGCGTAAGTCCCTGTTGGTGTTGTCCGATAAACCGCGCGTGTCGTTGGGAGGGAAGCTCCGTAATGAAGGGGGGGGGCAGGTGTTGGTTACTTCTCGTGCGCCTCGGGCGAGAGAAAACAAAAATAATTCGGTGCCTTCCTTTGTCGGCAGGCCCGCCCGGCCAACAACAGGTTGTCGGCGGTGGGGAAAGGCGATGGCTTTTTCCTCCAGCCCGAAAAGCCCCGGTGCTGAAAGCACGCTAGGCACGCCGTCACGTGGCCAATGGTATCTCGTAGGTTTTCCTTTCTTCTACCAAATTTCTTCTACCAAACCCAACAGATCACAACACAAGTGCCAGCAGCATGGCCACGGCCAGCATCATCAGCGCCGAACTTCGCGACTGGAAGCGCACCACGTACGTGGACACCTCCCAAATGGACGGCACTCAAGCGGGGGCGAGCTCACCATGTCCCGACATGGGGAGGGGTTGCTGCAGGCGCTACGAACCCAACGAGGAGGAGGTGGCGGTGTTGCAGAAATGCCGCGCGAGGGAGAGCAACCTCCAGTCCATCGGCTCGCTGACGGGTCTTGGCCTGGGCATGCTCTTCTGTGCGCACCTCCTCCTCCTCCTCCTCATCTCTCTTGCTCTTCCTCGGGGGGGGGGGCGTGCTGCATGTGTTGCTCTCGTGTGCACACGCGCGCTCATATCTTAATCTGCGGTGGCGGTGCGGTGGCGGTGGAGCGCAGTCGCCACGGGGAGTCCGGTGTGCCGTGCGTTGTCCCTCGAACGAGTGAGCGGGGCCGTGCGCGGGGCCGGCATTTTCGGTACCGCACCCCTCCACGCCCCCTCTACTCCATACCGGCCAACGCGCGGCTGGCGCCTGTCGAGCGGTCCGCGAGTCAGTGCTCACACGCCCTGTCCGTCCGTTTTGTCGCCGATCGCGTGCACTACTCCTACTACCCCTACTCCTGCTGCTGCTGCTGCTGCTGCTGCTGCTAGTGCCGATGGTGGTGGGGTCGGGCCTGGGCAACAGCAAGGCCCAGAGCGACTGCCTCAAGCTGATGCTGCCCCTGCAGACCCCGCTCGGGCACCAATCCCGGCTCTTGTGCGCGCCCTCCCCTCAAGAGCCCCGCACTCGCGCCAAAGGGAGCTCACAAGGAAATCGGGGCTGGCGCGCGCGTGTCGTGTGCGTGTGTAGGTTGCGCCAGCACGACCCGCAATCGAGACTCACGCGGCAGTTCCCCGTGGAAGAGGGCATCGACTCGAGCGAGGAGGCCACGTTCGAGTATGTGGGGGGCGCCCGCCCCCGACCTTTCGTGGCCTCCCACGGCTCACACGACCACCGGACCGCCTACGGCGACCACGCCGCATCCCCGGCGCCTCGCGACACCTCCTCCTCCTCCTCCTCCTCCGGCCCATCGTCTCCGTCGTGGGGGCGTGGCCGTGAAAGCCCCCCCACCTATCGGCAGACGCAGCAGCAGCAGCAGCAGCAGCAGCAGCAGGAGGAGGAGGAAGACGACGCCACCACCTCCTCGTCGTCGCCGTCGTCTACGGCGGCGCTGCGTAGAGCCCAGTACAAGCGTGCCCAACTGCGCAGGCAGCTAGCCGGAGGCGGAGACGGCGAAGAGGAGAGTGGCGGCCAAGACGCGGCAGGAGGCGGCGGCGGCGGCGGGATGGCAGGCCATGACCTCCACTCGCACGCGGCGGGTCTGACCTACCAGCAGCAGCAGGACGAAGAGGCGGCGGGGGACGTGGGCGGACAACGGCGAGAGGAGGTTTCGGCGGAGGCGCTCCGACGACGCCGCGTCAAGGAGGCCCTCGAAAGGAGGAAGGCCGCGCATCGCGACCAGCAGCAGCACGCCGGGGCGTGGGCCGACGACGACTACGAGGGACGGGGAGAACGAGCACGCACGACGCGATCCACCACCGTAGCCCGCAACAACCCCTACGGCGACAGCTAAGCTCATCTCGTGGGGGGGGGGTTGGTCCGCAAACGTGTAGGGGCGGAAACACGACGATGCTGATGATGGTGAAACACGCGGAGGAGGAGGAACAAAAGAGTTCTTCGAGTGGATGGTGGATGGTGGTTGAGGGGTTTCAGAGGGTGTTGCCGAAGAGGACGGAGAGGGACTTTTCCTCGTGGATGCGGCGGATGGCGCGGGCGAGGAGGGGCGCGATGGAGAGGACGTGGAGCTTGTCGCAGCGTGCCTTGTTGTGCTCCTGCGGGATGGAGTCGGTGACGTAGACGGCGGTGAGGCACGACGCGTTGATGCGGTCCATCGCGGCGCCCCCGGAGAAGACGCCGTGGGTGGCGCAGGCGATGACGTCCGTGGCGCCGTTCTCCTTGAGCAGCTCGGCGGCCTTGCACAGGGTGCCGGCGGTGTCGATGATGTCGTCGATGATGACGCACTTCTTGCCGTCGACGGAGCCCACGATCTGCATGGCCTCGATCACGTTGGCCTGCGCGCGACGCTTGAGGATGGTGGCCACGTTCTCGGCGTGCAGCTTGTCGGCCACTCGCCGCGCCCGGAGCACGCCGCCGGCATCGGGCGACACGATGACCACGTCGGCGGGCTCCGGGTACTTGAGCCGCAGCGTATCGATGAACTCGCCCTCGGCGAACAGGTTGTCCACCGGCGTGTGGTGGAAGAAGCCCTGGATCTGCCCGCAGTGCAGGTCCACCGTCACCACTCGATCCGCTCCTAATCACCAAGACATACATTTTTATAAATATATTTCAGAATAGATTTAAAACAGAATAAATTATTAGATAGAAGCAAGGATTTGGAGAGGGGGGGGGGCAGTCTGAGTACTAAAAGGCCCCAAGAACCACCGGAAAGGCTTATTGTGGCGTGCGTATGTAGCGAATACGCAAATTACGAATAATTAACGGTACATGGTCGGAGCAAGAAAAACATTAATAATAAAGATATTAATGATAGGGGCGGGGGTGAAGAAGGAGAGAGCAAAGGGTGCGCACCCATGGTCTCGATGAGCTGTGCCACGGCACTGGCCGAGATGGGGACGCGGGGACGAGTCTTGCGGTCCTGGCGAGCGTAGCCGTAGTAGGGGATGACGGCGGTAATTCGCTTGGCCGAGGAGAGCTTGATGGTCTGGAGGAGCAGGAGCAACTCCATGAGGTTGTCATTGACGGGAGGCGAGGTGCCCTGGATGACGAAGACGTCGGCACCACGAATGTTTTCCTTGATCTGCATGTTGATCTCGCCATCGGCAAACTTGGCCACCTCGCAGTCGCACAATCGCACGCCGAGGGCCTCCGAGATGTCCTTGCCCAGCTTGGGGTTGGCATTGCCCATGAGCGCCTTGATCACGTATCCCGACGCCTCGTCATCGCCCGGCCGCTCCATGCTGCTGCTCGCTGCTCCCTGCTACTACTGGGGGGGGGGGTGTGGTGGGTGCCGCTGCCGCTGCCTGCCGAACAACCTCCAGCAGCAGCTCCGCTTCGCCTTCCGCCCCCCCCCGTCAACCTCCGGCGTGCCTGGCATTCCCCATCCCCGAAACAATGTTTGGCATCCAAACTGGCCCCACCACTCCGCCACTCCGGGTGCGTTCCCAACGAGCCCACCACTCTGGAGTGCACTCCACCCCACCTTCCGCCAGCAGCAGCAGCAGCAGGGCCAGGACCGGCGGCAGCGGCAGCGGCAGCAGCAGCATCGTACCACCACCACCACCACCACCGTCGTCACTCGCCAGCGTACGATGTCTTCTGCCACGAGGCGCCCTCCCCACCACCAGCAGCAGCAGCACGCCCCCCAGGGCGCGACGGCCACCAAAGAGGCGGCGGCGGAGGCGCGCGGCACGAGCGTGGGCGGCTGGGTGCTGCCCGCCATCGGCCTCTTCGTGGGCGTACTCACCCTCACCCTCACGTACCCCCTCCCCTCCCCCCTTTTTAGCTACGCGTGCGCAGCGTGCGAGCCCCACTCCCCGCACTGGCACCCCCCCCCAAGGGGGGTGCAACACCAACACACGCCGGCACACGGCACACGGCACACGGCACACGGCACACGGCACACGGCACACGGCACACGGCACACGGCACACGGCACACGGCACACGGCACACGGCACACGGCACACGGCACACGGCACACGGCACACGGCACACGGCACACGGCACACGGCACACGGCACACGGCACACGGGGCACGGGGCACGGGGCACGGGGCACATTTATATAGATATATAAGTGTACGGGTGTGTTGTGTGTGCGTGTTGTGTGTGTTGCGTGCCATAGGTACGTGCTGGCCATGGCCTATGCTCCCAATGGGTCCGTGCAGTACTGGTTCATCTCCCAGGTGCGCCCCTCCCTGGTGCACCAGCAGCCACCACCAGCCACCCGGCAGCAGCAGCGGTTGCACAACCCCGCTCGGCCCTCTCTGATGACCCAATCCCGCCGCCGGCGCCGCTGATGTGATGGCCATGACATGTCGAACGGACGTAGGGACGGGACGACATGTCTACTCACGCTCATACTCCCATTTATATATATATATATTTCTATATATGATGTGTGGTGCCCCATATAGATGGGGTCCAACCGGCCGGCCTACTTTTTCTACGCGTACGGCTGCTGCCTTGCCGCAGGTGAGGAGCACCTCCTCCCTCTCTCTTCTCTCTCTTGAGCACTCTCCCGCCAGTGCCGCGGCCGCCTCTCTGGGGGACTCGCCAGGCCTCCTCCTCCTCCTAAGCCCGGTGGTGGCGCGGTGGTGGCGGTGGCGGCAGGGCTGCTGATCCCGTGCGCGTGGATCTTCGCCGCCCACAACGCTTCCAAGCTGCAAACCGATCTCTCCCGCGTGCGCCGCACCCTCAACTCCCTCTCCATGGCGTCCGGTAGGCCCCTCACTGCCCGCCCGTGCGCCCGTCTTCCTCACCTCACCCTTGCCCGCGGCTCTGTGGTGTACGTGTGTGTCGTGTGTCGTGTGTCGTATGTCGTGTGTGTCGTGTTTGTGTGTGTTTGTGCGTGCGTGTGTGTGGTGTGTGGTGTGTGGTGTGTGGTGTGTGGTGTGTGGTGTGGTGTGGTGTGTCGTATGTCGCGTGTCGTATGTCGTGTGTGTGAGCAGCCATTGTGTCGGTGCTGGCGTTGGGCGGCCAGAGCGTGTACCCCATGGGTGACGGTACGCAAACGGGGCAACGAGGCGGGTGGAGAGCCAGTGGGGGGGGGGCATGTGGCTGACCAGCACGGGCCTTCTATCCGGCATGTACGTGGCCGTGCCGTGCCATAGGCAATCCGATCCACATCGGATTCGCGTCCCTGTTCTTCCTGGGGGTGTGGGCGCATGCCCTCCTCACGGCCCTCCTCTACGCCCACGCCTATCGTGATCCTCGGGTATGTAGCGTGGCTGGTGGTGGGTGGTGGTGGTGGCTGCTGGTGGTAGGAGCCCGCTTGCAGTCCTCTCCCAACCCGCGCGTGCACCTGGTGTGCTGCTGCTGACGGGCAAACTCTCTCTCTCTCTCTCTCTTTGGGGCTTCCAAAGGTGGTCATGGGCGAACACGAGGGCTTCTGGGTGCAGTGGAAGGCGCTGTGCACGGCCCTGACCTCCGTTTTCACCCTTCTCAGTAGGTCGCCCCATTCTCTTGGCCACCACCTGTTTGTTTAGTTTAGTTTTGTTTGTGCTCACCGCTGCTCCCCCCCCCATGTGTCGCTGCCGTCGCCAACGCGCGCTTGGGTCCACATGCCCGCAGCTGTGGGGGTGCTGGCCTTCGATGGGTGGCTGCATTTGGACGAGGGCTTAACGTGGGGGCCTTCCTTCGTCTCCTGGCTCACCGCCGAGAAGGAAAAGGTACTCGCTCTCTCCTCACCCCGCCCTGTTCCTCGGTAACGCCCGTGTCCCTCCCGTACCAAGTCCGCGTGGATGATGAGCGGGGCTGTGTGCGAGTACCTGACAGTGGTGCGGTGCCGCCCTTTTTTCTTTCTCTCTTCCCTCCCCCCCATAGAGCTGCACACCTGACTGATGAGTGTGAGGCACATCACTTGACCAGGCGAGCCTACTGTGCTACTTCATCTCCTACTTCCACGACCTGGCCCACGTCCAGATCGTTGTCTGCCAATCCGCGCCAGTGACCTCTTCCCCTGCTGGGCGAAAGCACAGGCGCCAGCACTGATGCCCTATTGCAACACCCACAAGCAAATTATATGTCAACATGCAAGGTGGGCTGAGCTGAAGTTTGGACAACTTGGTCTTACCCAGGGGATAATGGTGCCAGTTGTGATTGTGCCCACCTCACTGAGTCATAAATGTGGTACCTAACAGAAGGGTGGTGGGTGGGTGGCTGTGGCCAAGGTGCACAAGTGGCAAGGGGGGATCACAAAGGCAGAGCTGAAAGAAAATAGAGAGATTTCTCAAACCAGAAGGTGTACATTGACACCATCCTTGGTGAGTCTGCATGGCACTCATGGTGGTTGTGCTTACTCTGATCTGCTCTGGTGGTTGAAAATAGGTTCAACTGTGGAGGAAAACAATGTGATGGGGTGGGGAGAAGGATTGGGAAGCTCTAAGCTCTGGATGAGGAAGCTGTAGAGGCTGATGTGAAGCGGGGTGCAGTCTGATGATTGAGCAGTGAGGAAAGCAGGAGCAGAGTGGACAACCTCATGTGTTGGGTGTGGGATGGGGATGTGGTGCAGATAGCAGAAGGGTTTGGGGATGGTGTCGCTGGGCAGAGGATGCCAGATGGCAGACATGTTAACCCTCTTGTGGCTGAAGATGACAACATCAAAGCCACTAATGAGACATTCAGAGGCAGGCATGGAGCTGGAGTAAGTTGGGGAGCTGTAGTAGCCTTTTGATCATGCTCCAGTGGTTGGTGATTAGTGACCAGAAGTTCTCTGGCAAGAGGGAAGTAGTTAGACTTGTGGGGAGAAGAACAAAAGAACTAAAAAGAAAGGACATACTCTTGGAAGGGGCTTGGTGTTGATAGTGCTTATAATGATGAAGCACAGCAATCATGTCATTGGCACTCAATTCCCTGAAGGCACCAGAGTTGAGGTTGTCAAGGGACATAAACACCTGACCCTCTGGAATGAGGTGATAGAGTTCCTTGATAAGACTGGAAAAGGGGAACAGTTAGCAAGGACTCAAAACAAAGGTGAAGAGTTAGAGTAGAAATAACATACTCCACCACTCCTGGAGCATGGAACAGGGCCCTTAAGGTAGTTGAGTACTTCTGCAGAGTGGTGGGCTTTGGTGCAGCATGACCCTCAAGCGTTTTCTGTGAGGTGTGGGGTGATGAGTAATGGTTTGAAATACAAAGGTGGTGGACATACCAGGTGCTCAGCAAGAGCATTGTAGTTGGTAACAGTTTTTTTGCCATGTGTGATCTGGAAGAGTGGGTTTTGGCCAAGGGTGTAGTAGTTCAGGGCCTTCTCAAAAGCATTCAGGACAACTGAGCCCACCAAGTTGATGTAGTTCTCAAAGCCAGAGATGCAGTCAAGGATGATCCAGCTGAGTTCCATCCCTGCAGCTGCTGGCACAACTTCATAGACATTCTCCCACTGCCAGTGCTTGATGAGGTTCCAGACCACAACTCTGTGGTTACAATCAACGGCCTCTGGAAGGTTAAAAGTTAGTACCCAAAAAAACCAATGCGCATTGGGAATTGCAAATAGCCTAAAAACCATGAGTGCAGCTAAAACGAAGTGGTGTGGGAAGTAATACCAAACTCATCAACATTGTTTTGGTCAAGGCGCTCATCTTCATTGAGAAATCTAACAATGAAGGGCTTGGTTGTGAGACACCCTCCATCCACAACAGACTGCAGCAAGTGATGAATTCCTGGAACTGTCACTGGGTGATGCCATTCTGATGGCAGTGCAGGTGGTTAGCAAGTGAAAGCATCTACACATTGCCAGAATGAAAAGAGGAGTTGTACCAAAGATGGTGTAGTTGTGAAGATCAAGGTGGCGTGATGTGGGTTGAAACCAAGGCTGGCACTGATGATGTTGGGGTTGGACTGAAGTGATTGGAAATTTGGGAGTGTATGAATTTTCCTTTCTGAATAGTAAGGTTGAGGTCAGCAACACAAACTGTTAGAGAACATGGTTCTCACAGGTCGAAAATAAAACTGATGTGCATTGGGAAAAGAGTCAACAAATAAAAAACCTGATGCACATCAGGAAAAGAGTCAACAAATAAAAAACCTGATGTGCATTGGGAAAAGAGTTGACAAATAAAAAACCTGATGTGCATTGGGAAAAGAGTTGACAAATAAAAAACCTGATGTGCATTGGGAAAAGAGTTGACAAATAAAAAACCTGATGTGCATTGGGAAAAGAGTCCACAAATAAAAAAACTGATGCACATTGGTTTGGAACTTGTCAGTGTGGTGAACAGTAAAAACACACAAAGTGTACATACCTAGCTCCAGGTCAGGCAGGGCAAGTAGTCTGGCGGCCTCCTTGCGTTGCTCTTCAGTGTTGCCTGCAGAGTACTGGCGCACCACCAGCTGCTTGTGAGGCTTGGTCTTGATCTCCTCCACCTCCATCTCCTTGTCCACATCAATCACCTCTGGGTGTGTGCATTTCCTCTCCTTGCACTCTTCCTCTACCAGCTTGCACTTCCTTGGCAGCACTTGGTGCTGCTCCTCCTCCAGCTCCTCCACCTCCAACTCCTCCTCCCGCTCCTCCTCTCCCTTCTCCTCCTCTTTCTCCTCCTCCTCCAGCTCCACCCCCTTCTATACGCCTTGGTGATAACCTTGGTGTTGGGTTGCTGGTGCACCTTCACTAGGGCATTACAGGAGCTTGCTAGAAGCTCAGTGGCCAACATGGCCAAGAAGTTGGGAAGGCCAGAGGCAGCTTGGCAAGAAGACATTGAAAGGAAGTGTGTGTTGAACATGGGTGGTACAACAAAATGATCAATACAGGTTGTTCAATGTTTTATAGGTAGTGCAGGTCTACAAAAAAGCTGTCCACATTAAATTCTAATTGGAGGAACAGGAAACAGGTGGCGAAATTTCATGTGGTCTGGAGAGCTTTGAGATCTTCCCAATGTGCATTGGGTTTGTTATTTGTCAACTTGCTTCCCAATGCGCATCAGGTTTTTATTTGTTGACTTGCTTCCCAATGCACATCAGGTTTTTTATTTGTCAACTCTTATCCCAATGCACATCAGTTTTATTTTGTTGTCCTGTTTCCCAATGGTGTTGGGTTTTTAAAGTTGTCCCATATTTTCCTCAACTCCACTGTTATTAGTTGTGAGCTCATTGGTCTGGAGTTCCAGAAACACAAAGTTCACCAATCCAGAAAAACCACATCTATCTGTTATGTGGCCATTGGGAATTGGAGGTATCACACCAAATGTTTAAATACCTCTCCAGTGTCATTCAGTTGTTCTCCACCTCAATGAGCCACTCTCTCCCCACCAACACAGAGGTCCTCGCCTCTACCCTACTATCCCCAATCTTCAGCCAGTCCTTACAAGCCACAGCTCATACTCCAAGGAAGAGAGTTCTCCAAACTGCTGAAGAGTGGATCCCCAAAAAGCGTCGCCTGCTTGTCAGCAATGATCACATCAATACTGTTCTTGCATCATTCTGTTGTTGTAAGAAATGCCTTGATAACTTCTCCTTTGCTGACATTCTCAACATCACACAACCCTTTGCAGATCTCAATGAACGCAATTGCACCACCTACATCATCAACATCATGTCAGCCAGCTGTGTCTCAACACTACCTGAGTGCCACTTCAAGTTGTGACTCAATGGTTCTCCAGTGTGTTTGAATGCTTTCCAAAAGGTGCCAACCCTTTTTATTGCAGCCTTACATTTGTTATCCCACCTCACATTGCTGCTCTACAAGGCGCATGGTTTCAGCAGGAAGAAGTGGCGTTCTGCTAAACAGATTTTCATTTCTGGTGGGCGTGTCCCAATACACAACACCACTGGACTGCAACGTCCCTCAAATGCCACCTCAAATACCCACTTATGGCTAACCACTTTCTTTGATGTTATTGGAGATCGCCTTCCTGATGCCACCATCCACTTACCTATTTCTTTGACTTGGTGAGAAGTGCACTCTATGTGTGCCAATGCTCATCCCTCAACTGTTCCTGTGCTCACCTATTCTGCTATGCTCAAACACATTTCTGTTGGTTGGGCATACACATGAAGACATTGACCAGCTCTTCTCCACTGCTCAGACAAAGTTCCATACCTCTTCCATTCACACCCCAAGGTAATGGTCATCACTCTTTTTTTGTCTTGATTGTTTTCCTGATGCGCATTGGGTTTTTTATTTGTCGACTCATTACCCCAATGCACATCGGTTTTTTCTGTCAGCATTAATGATTGCCCCTTTTTGTTCACCTTCCTAACTTCATCTTCAAATTTCAGTCAACTTTCTGGTTTTCTTGAGCAGGCTTACTGATCCACTGGCCCAGCTCCTTCCCTGCACACCCTTGAAACTGTTTGGGACTGGAAGAGCTGGCTTGGAAATCACATGCATGGCCTGACTGGTCACTCCACCCCCCATGTTTTCCATTTTTTCCATGATGCTTCAGGCAAACCAGTGATCCAGGACAAAGCCTACCACACCCAAGGAGCCTACTCTGAGCCATACCAGCTTCTCACATCCATTCCAACTGGTTTGCTCCTCACTATGTTGCACACACCCTACCAAAAGATATCACAACTTACACAAACCACATCAGGAGCACCTTTCACTATCCCGCCTCAGCAATTTCCGCCTGAAGTGCTTACTGAGTTGGCTGACAACTGCCATGCTCCACTGTTCCTTGAGTCTGAGCTTAGTGAGTGGGCTGATATCTTTGAAGCACATGAGGCTCTTGTTTCAAGCTCCCAACCCACCTGTGATAACTTGATTTTTGATGGACTCACAGCTCACCCCATCACTAATCCTCTCCTTGATGGTCCATTGTTCCGTCTCCAAACCAGGGTCAAGGTTGTCCACACATGGACTACACCCCAAGTCCAACGTTTCAACTTTGCTCCTGGTCAGTGGGTCTGGGCTGATGCTGATGAAGACACTCAGGACTTTTGGATATGCAAGATCATCAGTGTTCTCTGTAAGAGGCTCCATGTCCACTGGTGGAACTTTGCTAATGGACGCTGGACTGACCATGGCTCAGAAAGCACTGTTCCAATGGGGTGTGTTTTAGCTTGTGGCTTTGACTTTAACGCCAACACTGGAGTTCCCCCACCCACCCTTCAAGAAATATTTAGACACCTGTAAATAAAACTTCTCTTCTCTGTGTACATTCAAATTCCACAGTGTTTTTATCTCATGTACACCTGTTTTTAGTTTCATTAAAAAGTACCACTATCACCTTTTTCTGGACACAGTGTTTGCAGTTGATCATGAACTGGATGTGAGAGCAGCATGTTGCCACTGATTATGGAGACTGGAAGGGAGGGTTTTAAAGAGGTTCAAAAGAGACATGAAGCAACAACCCTGCCAACTGCCATGGCCACTGATGAGGAGCTGTTGAAGCTCCTGAAGGAGGTATGCTTTTCATGCTGTTTGTGAAGCCAATTATGTACCACAACTGCAGGACGTTCTATTGTGTACATGTACATGATAGAATGTTTGCTAATTCATCTCCTCCTAGCCCACAGAAGAGGAGCTCTCCATGCCTCCAGAGGAGGCCCTCCTCAAGTGTTATGGTGTCCTCTGTGTGGATCATGTGAAGATGAATGCTGCAATGATTGACATTGACTGAATGACAAAGAGTGGCCCTCATTGGTTGGTGACTGCTAGAGGACACAGAGTTCTCTCAACATCAATGAATTAGATGGGTGTTCTGACAATGGGGCATCTGCTTGTTCAATAGCTGCCTCCCTCTCAGTGCATCCTCAAAGATGGGATGCCTGAGTACTGCATCATTGATGGCAATCATCACATTCAGACTGCATGGTGGCTTTTCCCTGGGAATGGTGTTGTGACATTGTCAATGTATGTTTTTCTTTTTCCAACTCACTTTGATGATGTCCCTGGTCCAACTAATACCCTTTCTCCATTTCCAGAACAAGGTCTCAGAAGATGACATTCACATCCTTGTGTGAGGCTGGAACCACATGCACAATGAGGCTGCAGTTCACAAGGATGAGTGGGAGGACTTCTTCCAGTACCATGACACCCTACACACCAACAAGTTCTGGACCACTACTCAAGGCAAGCAAGCCATCAACTGG
Source organism: Acanthamoeba castellanii str. Neff (assembly GCF_000313135.1). Taxonomy (NCBI): domain Eukaryota; phylum Discosea; order Longamoebia; family Acanthamoebidae; genus Acanthamoeba; species Acanthamoeba castellanii. The sequence goes on from NW_004457367.1 coordinate 32,627, forward strand.
AAAAAGCTCATCAGCCACAAGAACCTCATCCATTTCAAGTTGCCACTGTCCTGTCACCAAGCATGGTGGTCACAGGACCTCACATTTGCTGGGTCTGTGACGCAGGAAAGAAAAAGGAAATGAGTGAGGAGTGTCGACAAATACATGAGTGGCATTCCGGTTGTGTTGTTGCCCCAACCGAAAAAGCCACAGCAGCGCCAAGAAGGAGGAGGCGGACTGGTACGGTCGCATGGAGGGCAGCCAACAGAAGCAGCAGGAGGAGGAGGCGGAGAGAAATCCTCACAGCAGCGGCAGCGGCAGCAGCGCAGCAGTGGCCATGGCTGAGGACCCCAAGGCCCGCACCCCCCCTGCTACTACTACAACCCCTACCCTTAGCCCTAGCCCTACCACGAACACCAAGATGGGGGCCGCGGGAGACGCGAGTGGGCCTCGGGCGGGAGGGAGTGCTGTAGCGTGGCCAGACCGACCCGCCGACGAGGAGGAGGCTGGGACCAAGAACAAGAACAAGAAGAAGGGGGCCAGCAACGCGTTGGACAAGAAAAAGAAGAACCGCCAGCCCGAAGAAAACGACGACGACGAGAGCAGCGAGAGCGAGAGCGAGAGCGAGAGCGAGAGCGAGAGCACGGACGAGGAGGAGGAGGAAGAGGAGGACACGCTCTCTTCGTCGTCGTCGTCGTCGTCTTTCTCGTCGGCTTCGACCTCTTCGGCCAGCCATTTCCGTCGGCCCGACAAGGAGGGCGCCCCTGCCGCCACCGCCACGGCCGGCGAGTCTACGGAGCCCGGCGGGGGCGGGGGCGGGTTGGGGCGTGGGGGCGGTGGCGGGGTGGCGGGTGAGGAGAGCAGCGGGAGCTGGGCCATCCTCGGGCAGCTGGGGAGCAAGCCGCGCAAGGAGACCTACGGCGACGACAAGGAGTCGCGACGGCAGTACCGCCAGGCCAAGAAGGACTACGGCGAACGCAAGCGCACCCTCATCGACTCGCTCACTGCCGACGAAGTGCGCGAGTACAAGAAGGAGAAAAAGGAGCTCACCGAAAAGGAGCGCCTCGAGCGCAAGCGCGAGCGGGACGAACGCCGCCGCCTCGTCAAGGAGAAGAAAAAGGTCCGCACACACCACTTCTTTGACTGCTTTTCTCTTCTTTTTTTTTTTTTGTATTATTATTGTTATGGTTATGGTTATGGTTTTCAAATTAATAATGTGTAGAGCTCTGTATTCAATTGTTGTTTAATCATGATTATTTTATTTATTGTTTTCCTGTGTTGTTGTTCGATATCGTGGCGTCGTGTGGTGGTGGTGGTGGGCAACCAGCTCTACAAGAAACCCAAGATCGGGAAGCTCGTTACACAGGAGACCAAGAGCTATGAGCTGGTGTGCGACATGCTCCTCGGCATTCGCGTCACCGTCTCCAAAGTGTCTGCCCGCCCTCTCCACGGCAACACCGTCAAGGACTCGGACTTTCGGGTACGCCCCGCCGTCCCCCCCCAACGCTCCCCCCCCCGGGCACGTGGGCGGCCAGCCCTGGGTTGGTTGCTGCTGCCGGCAGGGGCGAGGGGCATGCGCTCCCGCCTCGCCTGGTGGCTGGTGGTGGCTGGTGACTCATCTTCTCTGCTCCGCCCTCGCCCCGTTATCATCGTCATAATCGGCGTGTGGTGGGTGGCTGGTGGCTGGTGGCTGGTGGCTGGTGGTGGCTGGTGGTGGCTGGTGGCTGGTGGGTGGCTGGTGGTGGCTGGTGGGAGAACAGAGGGTGCACAATCTGCGGTTTCCTTCGACGGGCTCCACGAGCGGCGTAATCCCCACTCCGGCTCATTCCCAAAGGCGTGCCCATCCCCCCTTTTCCCGCTTTCCTCTTTATTCCATTCCCTGGTTATTCTTTGATTACTTATTTATTTATTTATGTATTATCTATTATTGCGTTTATTCTGTTATCCATCTCGCGGACATGGGCTGTGTCTCGCCAACGACCATCGGCACTGCCGCGCACGCCCTGACCTTCTGCCTCTTTCTCTCTCTCTCTGCGGGGGGGGGGCGTACAACAAAAATCAGGGATTTCACGTTCAGGGACTACGCCCCCGTGGTATTCCGACGGCTGAGGGAGCACTTTGGCATCGAGGCCGACGACTATCTCGTAAGGCTCCCCCCCGCGCGCGCGCCTAACCACCCGCCCCTGTTTGTTTTTTTTTTTTTGTTTTGTTTCATTTCATTTCCACGGCATCTTCCCACGACCACCTTGGCCGTACGGGTGGGTGCGCGACACGCCGTGGCGCGGCTCCTTTTCACATATTGTGTGGCTGCTGCTTGGGGCCGCGGTGGTGGTCGTGGCTGGTGGCTGGTGGCTGGTGGTGCAGATCTCGCTCACAGGTGACTACATCCTGTCGGAGCTCGTGTCCCCAGGACAAAGCGGGCAGTTCTTCTACTTTTCGTACGACCTCCGCTTCATGCTCAAAACCATCACCCGGGGTGAAGCCAAGTTCCTCAAGGCCATCCTCCCCAAGTACTACAACGTACGCCCCCGCCCCTCAGCTCGCCGCCGCCGCCGTCGCCAATCCCCCCCCCCCTCTCCATCAGCTGCCGCATCATTTGGGGGTGCCCGCTCTCGTGCGAAGGGAGAACGGGGAGACGGAGGGGGGGGGGGCTGGCTCACGGCCAACTAACATTACACCACGCCACACTGCCTGGCATTGGCATTGGCATTGGCATGATATGATATGATACGCCGAGCGCAGCACATCATTCAGAACCCCAGCACGCTGATTGCCCGCTTCTTCGGTTTCCATCGCGTGGCACCGCATCGCGACCGCAAGCACTACTTCGTGGTGATGGGCAACATCTTCGCGCAGAACCTCGAGGTACTCCTCATCACAACCGTCACCTTCATCCGCCCGTTCAAGGAGCATCAAGCGCACGCGCACCCCTCACACACACACACACACACACAATATACTGTCATGATCTGACCGCCGCCGCCACCGCCCAATACCTCTTCATTTTCCATATTTGGGGACTGTCGGGCCGCAGCTCCACTACCGGTTCGACCTCAAGGGCTCGACGGTGGGCCGCGTGACGCCTCCGGAAAAGGTGCCCCCCCCCCGAGGGGGATCGGCACTTGCGTGCGAGCGAGGCGCAGAGCTCACCATCGCGTCTCCTCTCCCTCCCCCCCCCCATTCTTCCGCAGATCAAGAACGATCCCAACGTGGTGATGAAGGACCAGGACTTCGACCGGTTGCGCAAGACCATCGCCTTGGGTCCGGAAAAGCGTAAGGTGTTCATCGACCAGGTCGACAAGGACGTCGCCCTGCTCGACCAGCTGGGCATCATGGACTACTCCCTCCTCGTTGGCATACACGACCGTCGTCGCCTGCAAAAGGTGCGCGCATGCACGCACACCACACACACACAATGCCCCCCCCCCTCCCAATAGCAACCGCGCACTTGGGGTGTTTGGCCAGCGCTCACGTGGGCTTCCTCCTCTTTTGTCCTCCTCCTCCTCCTTTCTCCTTTCTCGTGCTCCGTGGTGCCGGCTCGTCAGGGACGCTCGCTGTCGATGGTGTACTTGCCCAAGGCTGTGGACGACGAGCGGCTGGCTACGGCCAAGGGCTTCAACGCCGACACCGACACTGACTCCTCTGACTCGGAGTCGGACGAGGAGAAGCTGGAGCAGTACGTGCCTCGCCCAGCCCCGCCGGGGACTCGCTTATCTCCGATTTCGCCCGGTGGATGGATGGGTGGGTGGGTGGATGGATGGATGATCCTGCTGCAAGCCGCCGCATATGCTGTGTGTCGTGGGCGCTCTCTCTCTCTCTCTCTGACGGACTGGCGGGTGGGCGGGTGGACGCTGCGCAGGCACCACGTCACCGTGTTCACGCAAGACCAGGGCGGCATCCAGTCGACCGACGAGGAGGACCAGGGCACGGACTACATCTACTTCCTGGGCATCATCGACATCCTGCAGCCCTTCAACATGCGCAAACGCGCTGAGCACGGCTTCAAGAGCTTCCGCTTTGACGGGGTACGTCGCCTGTTCCGCCACCGCCACCGCCACCGCGTGCCCCCCCCCCTCCCGCGGCAACCGCCAGGCGCGTCCTCACCGCTGGGATGCGCTGCGCATTGTCATCGTCGCGTCATGCGCAGGACCAAATATCGGCGGTCAACCCGAGGCTCTACGCGCGGCGCTTCAAGGAGTACGTGTTTGCACGCGTCCGGCAGCCCGATACGCCTCAAACGCCGCGCGAGGTGATCGGCCTCCCGCCGAGACTCCCCGAAGGCACCTTACCACCACCACCACCCCCCCCCCATCCATCCATCCATCCATTCCAGATCTTATTCTCGCCGCCGCCGCCGCCGCCATTGCTCTCTTGATTTGGGAGGTCCTCACCCCCCCCCCCAATTTCTCCCTGGACGCACAGGGGGCAGTCATCACGACGACGACGACAGTGACGAGGGAAGCGAGTCGAAGAGAGAGAGGAAACAGGCGCAGCTCACGGATCCGCGTGGCGAATCTGATGGCGGCGGAAAAGTAACGGCGGCAGCGGACAAGCAACCCCGGGAGCGAGGAGCGGGGGGCGAGGGTGACAAGGTCAAGGAAAGGAAGAAGCGCACGGAGCAGGGGCAGGGACAGGCAGAGGGGCCTCCTCCCCAAACGAAAAAGGGCGCGACGATGACGACGAAGCCCGCGGCCAAGAAGACGAAGAAGAACAACAGCAAGAAGAAGAAGAGCGAGGGCCAGGCTGCGACAAAGACGGCGGACAGCAGTAGGAGCTACGATTACGAAGCGGGCTCTAGCGCCGGAAGTGAGGCCAGCAGCGGTGGCCTGCGAGAAAACCACGAAGCCGCAGCAGGAGCAGCCTCTGGGGACGGTAAGTACGAACCTCTCCCGCACCACCGCCCCACACTCACACTCACACTCCCTTTCACTGGCCCGTACGACGACGTGGCCACCCACGGGTAGGTAACTCGCCGCGAGTGGGCAACGCGGGCCTGGTACCCAAACAACTCAAGGTCGAAAAGAAGAAGAACAACAACAACAAGCAGAAAGCCCCCCGAACCTGAAGAGTTCAAATAAATAAAAATAAACACGATTTCCGCGGAACGACTACCCAGAAATATCTCAGAGGCAGGAAATTGCCCAGAACGTTGTCCATGTCTAGGCTTTCTTTTTGCTGGGTCTCTTTCTATCACCATCCTTTGCCCCTGTACGCACCCCCCCCCCCCAAAATTCCGCCCGCTCCAAACCGACGTCTCACATGCAATGATCAATCATGGTCCAGTACCGATCCTTAAATCCAGAGGAACCTTTGCACGTACAACATGTCCAAGGGCGGCGGTAAGTTTCAGAGGAAGAAGGAGTACTTCACCAAGCTCTCCAACCTCCTGGTCGATTACAAGAAGGTGCTCATCGTCGCGGCCAACAATGTCGGCTCCAACCAGCTTCAGAGGGTGAGGCAGGAGCTCCGCGGCAAGGCCGTCCTCCTCATGGGCAAGAACGTACGTTGTGTTGCGCTGAGAGCCCTCCACCTATTTTTCCGCATTCAACAGACTAGTCATGAATGTAGTTGGCGAGCTTCTTCTCACCACTGGTGCGAACACCGACCAACAAACAGACCATGATCAGGAAGTGCATCAGGGAGAACCTGACCAAGAACCCCGACCTCGAGGCCCTGCTTCCCTACGTTAAGGGCAACGTCGGTTTCGTCTTCACCAACGGCGATCTGTCGGACATGAGGACCAGGATCGGTGCCGTCAAGGTCAAGGCTGCCGCCAAGTCTGGTGCCATCTCTCCGTGCGACGTCATCGTGCCTGCCGGCCCCACCGGCCAGGATCCTGCCAAGACCTCGTTCTTCCAGGCGCTCACCATCTCCACCCGTATCTCCAAGGGTGTGATTGAGATCGTCAACGACGTGCACCTCGTGAAGGAGGGCGCCAAGGTGACTGCCTCGCAGGCTGCTCTGCTGCAGATGTTGAACATCCAGCCCTTCGAGTATGCCCTGGCCGTCAAGACTGTCTACGATGATGGTTCCGTCTACCCCGTGTCTCTCCTCGACATTACCGACGACGACATCATCAACAGGTTCCGCAAGGGTGTCGCCAACGTGGCCGCTATCTCGCTCCGCATCGGCTACCCCACCGTGGCTTCCGTCCCCTACGCCCTCACCAGCAGCTTCCGCAACCTGCTCTCCGTGTCGCTCGCCACCAGCTACACTTTCCCCCAGGCCGAGAAGCTCAAGGACCTCCTCGCCAACCCCGAGGCCTTTGCCGCTGCCCTCGCCGCCGCTGCTCCCGCCGGCGGTGCTGCCCCCGCCACTGCGACTTCGGCTGCTGCGCCTGCCGCCGCCGCCGCCAAGGTCGAGGAGGAGGAGGAAGCCGAGGACATGGACGCTGGTGGCCTCTTCGGTGGCGGTGACGATGACTACTAGACGCCCTCCCTCTTTGCAGGCTGTCGTTACGCACCTCTTGTTTCTTTGACTTAGAGAAATGAAGAGCTACAGTTCCCTTCGAACACTTGGACTCGCCCCAACAGACAGACCAGCAGTCGTTCACGTGGGGCGTCACGGGAGAGCGTGTTTGTATATTTGGGTGGCCACGTCAGTAGGTGAACGTGGTGTGGCGGTTCTGCACCACGGCATACTTCTTCCGGATGAGCGGCCGCACATCATCAGCCCGAGCAAGCTCACGCAAGAAAGGCATGAGCGCCAAGAGATGGTTGTCGGACCGTTCGCCGAACCAAGACTCGATGGGGATGCCGTTGTCGAGGTGGTACGCGAACGCAAGTGGAGAGTTGTCCACGATAGTCGTCTGAGGAGCGCATAAGAAGGGCGTTAGGAAAAATAACATATGTGTGCGTGTGTGTGTGGGTTTGGTGTCTTGTGTCTTGTGAAGGCTGACCGGGCTGTGGTGTGTCGTGTCGTGTCGTGAGACTGAATGCTTGTGGTGTGGTGTGTGGTGCACTGGGAGAGAGGGTGCGCACATGCTGCAGGTCGCGGCCCAGCATGTCCAGGTCCTTTACAAAATTGCCCTCCACGAGCACGCACGCATCGCGGTAGAGGCGGTGGCCTATGTGGCGTTCTGTGTCGAGCATGTCAAGCAGCCTGCCGGCGTAGGCTTCCTGGGAGGCCGTGAAAACGACGAGCTTTGCGCCACCGCAAAGGCCAGTTCAGCTATGGGCAAGGGACATGTCCCGAAGATGTCACGTGACAAGTACCTCAAAGAGTTTGGCCACCTCCGCCAAGAAGCGGTGCATATTGGGTCGCACACGCACAAACACGTTGTAGGTGGTGTTTTCCAGCGTCACCGAGAAGACGTGGTCTTGGAGAAGAGGAATGCAGTGAGGCAGGTCCGTCCAAGTGCAAAAGCGCGCCAGGCAGCAGCCATTACCTGGCGGAGGGGAGCCTGGAGGCGGCGGTTCGATCGTGGAATGCACCAGCGTTTCATCCAGATCCAGCACCAGCGTTGGTTTCTGTGGTGCACATTGGGCAGATGACGAGGTTGGTTGGTCAAGCAAGCAGGCAGGCAGGCAGGCAGGCAAGCGGACAAACAAAAGCCGCGTGTACGTCATCAGGGGCGGTGGGGTGGGGTGGCAGGTGTGTGTGTGTGTGTGTGTGTCGTACCTGTGTCTTCG
>NW_004457367.1:40605-48479 GCF_000313135.1 Acanthamoeba castellanii str. Neff
CACACACCCACACACCCACACACCCACACACCCACACACCCACACACATAAAATATAGAAATGAATAATTACGAAAAGAGAAGAAGTGAGGTGAGTGATCAAGGACCCTTCGGCGTGTCCACGGTTGCTGTCATGCGACGGAATGCCGAGCAGGCGGGCAGGCAAGCACGCACCCACAGAAGTGATGATAGCCGAGGCGGCGGCGGCGCGGCCTTGGGTCACGGTGACAACTCGGCGCTCGTCGTCGTCTTCCTCCTCCTCCTCCTCCTCCTCCCCCTCTTCATTGTCGGCTGCCTCGTGGTGGCCGGTGGCGCGCGTCTTCTCGCCTTGTTGGCCAGTGGGGAGCGACCGGTCAAGATGCTGCTGAGCGATCTGATGGCAGTGGTGGCGCGAGGAGGAGGAGGAGGAGGAGATTGACTCATCCGCGGCGGCAGCGGCGTGTTTCGTTCGCTTTGCGGCCACAACCGTGGTCACAACCTAACGTTTACGACGCGGCGCGGGTACCCATGCAGCACGCGTAGGTCGGTCAGTCAGCGGTGGTGCTGGCAACACACGGACACGATGGTCGCGTAGCACCCACGTGGGTTGTTTTTTTTTTTTCCTGCACCAACCACCACACCGGGTGCGAGGACGACGCACCTCGGGAAGGGCCACGCCGCCTTGCGCCGTCATCGCAATCTGCTGCGATGATCTCTTCCCTGCAGCGCACGGCCCGTCCGCATTGTCGCCTGCGAGACATGACGAACGACAGTGAGTGCCACCATTATTATTATTATTATTATTATTATGCCTCATCATCGTCGTCGTCGTCGTCATCATGATTGGTGAGCAGCGCAGCGGCGGCGGCGAATCATCGCCAAGGGACGGTGTATCTCTGCGGGAGGGCGTATGGGGGGTACCAGCATTGGCGGCGGAAAGGCCTCTCTCGTCCAACCCCGTTGCGGGATCTGCAGCAGCAGCAGCAGCAGCTGGGTGGGCGCGCGCGTTGTTGGCGCCCCTCCTCGCCACCAGGGAGCCCCTTGTCCCGACAACAACCCCCCCATGCTCGCTTGTGGCTTTAGTCCTATATTTGTGTGGTGTGGGGGGGGGGTCATGTGAGGGAACCACTGCAACCTAAGTACTTACAACAAACATCATCATGTCCGTGTGCCGTACACGTATGTATGTATGTATGCGCGCGTGGGGTTGAGTGTGGCCACACGACAACGGCGATAAGAGGGGTGCAGCAGGAAGGGCGTACTCGTGTTTCGGTGGCTCCGGTGATTCATGCACGAGCGAGTTCTCCTGAAGCTTCTCATGCGTCCGTCCCAAAGTTGCACCGAATTCGAGTCGCTTGACCGGAAGAACGGCTGTACACGCAACGCCCCACCACCACCACCACCAACCAGAAGATCTTTTAGAACGCGAACATGGTGGGAATTTCTGGTGAGGAGGGGGTATGTGCCTTGGCTGGAAAGCTGGGAGATGGAAGAAAGAGAGTTGGTGCGCTTGTGTCGTCGGCGACGTTGGTGAACTTCTTTTGTGTGTGTTCTTAATGCTAACGGGGTATCTGCCGTCTTCTGCCTTTTTCGCGCCTCCTCAACAACGTCGACCTCCTCTTCATTTTCCTTGATTTAGTGGGGAGGCGGCGTCAGACGGGAGGTCGAAGCACAAACTGGCAGGTATAGAAAAGCGCACCCAGCTTGGCCGAAACAAATTCCTAATGAATCGCATTAAGGAAGGAGAATTTTCAGGATTATGGTGTGCAGCTCGCTCATCAAGCCGGGTTGGGATGGCAGAGGGAGGAGTGTCAGAAAGCTTGCGTTTTCCATTATGCTGCATTATGGGATGCCGTGGCGTATCTGCCGCACACAAGCTCTCTTCTTGTGGGGGGGATCTTCTGATTTTGTGATTGTTTTTGTGAAGTATTTTTTTTTTGGCGGGAGAACGGGATAGCTGCCACGTATGGCTGACGTCACATGCGTAAGAGAAAGGAGCAGAAGGTTCAGCGTTCCAGCCTCTCCGGACGAAAGGAAAAGGATGCGCCACCGAGAATAGGTGTACGAACGTTCTTCTTTCGTCGTCGCCCTTTTCTGCCGTACGCCTCGTCCTGAGCTCTCTGCTGCAGGACTGGTACGCTGCATCGCTTCCACTCCAGGCACCTTTTCCGCCCATGTTCGGACGCGGACCTCTTGACCTGCGCCCGACAGCAGCTGCTACAGATCCCCTCCTCCATGGTGCCCGCGATGGCAGCACGAATGTAGGGCCTTCTCCCAACTTTTCTTCTTCTTCCTCTTCTCCTCCCCTTATGCCAGCCTCCACGGCCTCCGCTTCTTTTTCCACTCCACCCTTTCCCCACCACACGACATCGCTGTGGGAAAAGAGGACGCGCGAGCGGGACCCTTTTGACCGGCAGCAGGGCGGCGTACCTGTGGGTGCAAGCACCTCGGGGCCGCTGGCCATGTCCTCCTCTTTTTACGGCACCAGCGCCGCACCTGCTACGCGCTCTAGGGCTCCTGCTGGTGGAGAACAGCCCGTGCTCATGGAGCTCATCATCGAAGACTACCTCCCACCACCACCCCCCAGCACCAGCACCAGCACCAGCACCAGCACCAGCACCAGCACCAGCACCAGCACCAGCACCAGCACCCGCAACCATCCATCGAAGCGCCAGGTGCCGCTGCACCATGCCTCCACTCCCTCTCACAAGCTCCTCTCTACTCGCGAACCTTCGCTGGAGTCGGAAGGTCCCCACGACGGTCCGCGAGCCCTCAGCACCCAGCACACCGCCCGCAGGGGCGAGGTCCTTTTCGGTACACCCCCCCCCAAACTACCACGGTGCCCTCCCAACACCAAGGCGGATTGTTGAAGGTTGAGGGGGGGGGGCGGAGAACTGACGCCGCGATTTTCTCTCTTGCTCTCTCGCTCTCCACGACGCTGCGCATGAACTGGGCACCACGGCGGCAGGACGAGGACAGGGGCAGCAGCAGCAGCAGCAGCAGCTGAGCGGAGGTTTGCAGGAGCCGAGGCAAAGGGAGGGCGGCGCGGCTGCGACCGGAGGGGCGAAGGACCGGGGCAGCTTCATGCAGAAGATGAAGGGATGGAAGCGTGAGTTGTGGGAGGCACTCACGTCAGTGGACCGACACGTGAAGAAGAAGGCCGAAGAGGACCACCGAGAGTTGTCCGACGGAGAGAAGAAGCACTCGGTGAAGGAGTTCAAGCAAAGCTACATGCCCACCCGCGAGGCCGCTCGTGCTGTCCTCGACCCCCGCTACGCTGGCCACTGCCTGGGCACCGACATCAACAAGCTCGCCTGCGAGGGGCTTCTCTCCGAGGCGCCCTCCGTTCTCAAGGTACCCCCTCCCCCAATCTCCCCCGCGCGCTGGGGCTCCCCAGCGTCCACGTATATATCTGCAAGTGTGTGTCTCGTGTTATCGCCGTTGTCGCGATGGCCCATCACGCGCGTCTTGTTCTTGGCCTGGTGGAGCGTGGTGGAGTTGAAGTTGACCGTGTGGGCGTCTGGGCGTGCGGCGGCGGCGGGTCTCTAGGCTGCCGTGGACAAGGTGCCGCAAAAGCTGGACGAGGTGATTTCGCTTTCATCGCACCTGCTGGACGAGCTCATCGAACAGGCCAAGCGGGAGAACGCCACGGGAGACCAGCAGCAGGGGGTGAGGCTGCACAAGTTTCTCGAGTTCTACAAGGGCTACAAGGAGCGCTCCCTCCGCACGCGCATGGAGCACCTCAAATCCCGCATCGAAGCCGAAGCCGCCACGCTCGTGCAGGAGGCCTGCAGCGAAGCCCTCGCCAGAGAGGTGCGCCCCCACCCACCCACCCACCGCCCCGCGCGCGGCAACAAGGACCAACCGCACATCAATCATTCCATTTTCATGTTATTTTTATATATATATATATATATATATATATATATATATGCACATGTACGATCAAAATTATGCTAACCACCACTCAACGCTCGCGCGCGTTCATGTCCGGGTGCCAGGTGCTGCAACCGGCGGAGCAGTCGCGACCATCGTCGGTTATGGGCTACCACCAACTGCTCGACTCTTCACTCCCTCGCGTGCCTCTCGCCGCCGCACAAGCTATACAAGCGCGTGTCACGGACCTCGTGGGGCGCGCCTTGGCCGAGGTACTCTTCCACCAGCCACCACCAGCCACCACCATCACAATCACTGGAGTGCGTCGCGAAGCGCCTTCCAAGCCGGCGCGCCGGCGGTCCCCTTTGCTCACACCGATTTCGTTTCCTCCTTGGCGGCGGGCGATGGCGGTACGGTGGCGGCTGGTTGCAGGTCGACGAAATTCAGGCCGAGCTGCTCCCGCCCATGCCTGACGCCTATGCCTCGCTGGCCAACAAGCTTCACCAAATGGTCATCCACGAGGATGAGCCCCACGCCAAAAAGAGAAGAATGGAGGTGATTGATCTCACTACGGACGACGACCACGACACGAACCACCGCCCGCAGACTCACACAGACAATGCCGACGAGAATACCGAGAGCATGGAGGAGGAGGAGGAGGAGGAGCAAGCAAGCAAAGGCAGTCGCCCGCCCCTCAGGTTGGTGCGGCGAGTGTCTACTCTGGTTGAGCTGTGCATTGGTGCACCCCATCCCTCCCTCAAACCCACAAACCTGGCTTATTCTTATCGTGACGGTGATGGGTGTCGTGTGTGGTGGTGTGGTGGTGGTGTGTGGTGTGTGTGTGTGGTGGTGTGTCGCGTGCGGGGTATGGGGTATGTTTGCCACAAATACGGACTACTCGGATAGGCACGTGCGCCGAGTACGTGGACTACCTTCCGGATATTCCGGACGGGTGCTTCCCAGAAGACCTGCTGCAGCGCATGTTTACGCTCCTCATCGAGAGGGGCGTGCTGAGCGAGGATGCCCTTCACCGCCTCCTCTCTTCCTCCATGACGGGGCTCAACCTGCGCGGATGGAAGCAACTATCCCCAGCTTCTTGCAGCGTCATCGCCCGTTGCACTTTGCTCCGCCGGCTCGACCTCGCAGGCACGCCATCTCTTTTTCTTTTCCGGCGGCGGCGGCGGCTGGTGGTGGTGGTGGTGGTGGTGGTGTTCCCGTCTTCCCGTCTTCCCCGCCACGGCACCAACGAGGGGCTATCTGGTCGTCCTGTTAAACCCCCTCCCTCCGTTTCCGTGGTCGCGCTCCTTCCAGGCTGCACTGGCCTGCTCGACGAGGGACTTGCGGAAATCCTGAGATCGGCCAGCACCGCCCTCGAATCGTTGAGCGTGGAAGGGTGCACGGGTCTCACAGACTCATGGCTCTCGAATCTCTCCCTGTGCCCCAACCTACGCTCTCTCGATGCCTCCTCGTGCCCCCGCATCACCGATGCCACGCTCAAGGACCTTCCGCTCCGTTGCCCGCGCCTCACCGCTCTGCACCTTCGCCGCTGTCCTTTGGTGCGCCTCCCCCCCCAACACCCCCTCTCTGCTACATCCGCCCTTCGAAGCAGCGTGTCGTGTGTCGTGTCACACGAGACTCCTGGTGTGATTGCTTACCCGAGAGAGGGGGGTGGGTGAACATTACATGGTTCAGGTGACCGATGAAGGACTCAGCCAAGCGGGGCGCTGGACAGACCTGACGACACTCGATCTCTGGGAGAACATGCGGCTCACGGACCGTACGTTGTTGGCGGCTTCATCATGTGGCAAGCTTGAGACGGTGCGACTATGCGGCCGAGCGTTTACCGACAGTGGCATGCGCTCCCTGGCCAGCGGTTGTCCTGGTACAGTGGCCGACCACGCCTTCTCCTTCTTACTCTCGTTCGTTGGCCTTCCGTCCTGTCGTGTGTCGTGTGCCGTGTGTGTCCCAAGCTCTTCCTTCGCTTACGCCCTCCCTCGTCCCTCTTTCGTGTCCTTCCTTTTTCGGCCGTCGTGCCCGTGACGACGACGGGAAACGACAACCGGCAGGCCTGAGGTGCGTGGATGTTGCTGGCGCCTCCCTTTCGGATGCCTCTGTCCACGCCTTGGCCGACCACTGCCCAAAGCTTGTGCGACTCTCCATTCCCCACTCCGCCCGCATCACCGACGCTGCATTCGTTCTCCTGCCCGAAGGCATCCGGTTGGGCGCTGTCGAGGAGCTCGATGTCAGTCGGTAACACTTGCCCCCCCCCACCCCGCCTCACCATTACTGCGTCGACCAATTGCATCTCTCTCTCTCTCTCTTCTGCAGCGCCTCTGCACTGAGCGACGAGTTTCTGCGCGCCATCGCCCTTCGCTGCCCTCGACTGCGCCGCGTAGCTCTCGCCGGCTGCGAGCAGCTGACGGACACGGGTACCCGAAGCTCTCCTCCTCAAATGGCCTTGCGCGCGCGCTCCTCACCATTTCGGCTTCCGTCGCACACGATGTACACACACACGAACACGAACACGCACAGGGCTGGTGCTGCTGGCAAACCGATGCCAGCTGTTGACGCACGTGTCGTTGGCGCAGTGCAAGAAGATAACGGACCGAGGCATAGGCGCCCTCATCCGGGCCTCCGCTGGCCGGCTGGTGGCCCTCTCCCTGGAGAACTGCCATCAAACCACGGACGCCACGCTTCTCGCTCTTGCTGAGACCAACTGCACTGGTGCGCAAACCCCCCCCCCTCTCCTTTGCCCCCTCATCCCGCGCAGCGACCTCTCGCCGGTCGCCCGCTCCTTTCGTCCTTCCTTTCACTCTCTTCTTCTCTTTTTCTTTCGAACAGGCCTGGTCGACTTGGACCTTTCGGGCTGTGACGCTGTGACGGACGAGGGCTTGCGTGCCATCGTGGCCACCTCGACGGCGCTCGAGGGGCTCTCCGTGGAGGAGCTCACCGAGCTCACCGAGGAGGGCATCTCGCTGCTCGGTCATTTCCACCATCTCAAGCGCCTGCGGTACACCGACCTCTCAAACCGCTGTCGTGGTGGTGGTGTTTTTTTTTTTTTTTTTTTGCCTAGAACCTCACCCGTTCCTCTCTATCGCACCGGTTTTCGACCGCGTACCATACGCCGCCTTCATTCATCCAATTTCAGAGTGGGCTATTCCAAGGGCCTCACCGACGCTGCGCTTGCGACCATCGTAGCGGGCTGTGCCGAGCTGCAATCACTGGACCTCTCCTACTGCAACAGCGCGCAGCTCACCGGGGCTGGCATCGAAGCTGCGATCGGACAGCTCAAGGCCCTCGATGCCCTTTCGCTGCGAGGAGCAACGGCTGGCGCGGGAGCGCGGATAGTGCACGACCGGTTATCCTCACTCAACCTGTCCTGGTGCAAGACACTCCAGGACGACGCACTCGAGCGCTTTGCGGAGGGCTGCCCTTCCCTTCGCCACATCGACCTGGCCTGGTGCGACCAGATCACTGGCGCGGCAGTGCACCGGCTCGCCCAGAAACTGGCTTCTCTCCGGTCATTCAACCTCCGTGGCTGTCACAAGATCCCCTCCCTCACCATCCAGTTTTTAACACACGCGGGCAAAACTGTACAGCGGTAACGCAGCAAACAACAGGCGCTCTTCAATTCTTGCCACAGAACAAATCTATTGTTGCCTTCAGCACAGCTAGGCTCCGAGGCGGAGTTGGGACTTAGTTTTTTTGGGTTGACCTCGCCAAAGGCGGAGTTTTGACGTAGAAAAACACAACAAACTGTTGCGGCAATCACAACACAAGCAAGAAAATCTTGTTTTCTCGCTTGCTCTGTAAGCTCTCGACCATCCGTTTTGTTCAAAATGCGCTCCAGAGTACGGGCTTCAAGATGTGATAGGACTCAACCCTGTAGGATGCTTCATTGGGACACTAGGACCTCACCATCTCCGAGACAATGTGTCATTTTGTCAACCCCACACAAACAAAGATAGCTCGTTTTCTCGCTTGCCTTGTGAGCTTGCGACCTCGCATTTGAGTGCGGAC
>NW_004457367.1:48502-87694 GCF_000313135.1 Acanthamoeba castellanii str. Neff
CGGTTGTCGCGATAACCGCGAAAACCACCCCTCTCCTTCGCATGTACATGGCCACACATGTGAAACAGCATGAACAGGAGATGAGTCGCCGCCCACCCCGCAACATCCGCGGATGTCGCGACTTCCGCTGTTGTGCGATGGGGGCGGAGTAGACAGAAAGAACTGCAACTGTGTCTGCAAATATTCCCTTTCTTTCTTAAACTAGTTAAACGCGTTTAACGAGTGTTACTCGTTTTCGTTGCATCCCCTTCATTGTTTTGATCTGACCGACGCCCAGCAGCTGGGCGCTCTCTCCCCTTGCCTCTTTCTTTACCCACAATAAAATCCGATCTTTCACCAAATCGTTGGAGGTCTGCTCCAGTGCCCAAAAATGATTTTTTTTTATTCTTGGCGCGTAGCTCGCGCGTAGCTCACGCGCGGACTACACGTTTATCTCGTTCTACGCGTGCTACGCGTTTCGGACTCATCTCCGGAGATGAGTTGCCGCCCACCCCGCAACATCCGCGGACATCACGACTTCCGTGGATGTCGTGGAACACTGTGGATGTCGTGATTACCTGCGGATGTCGCAGTTGGCTGGCGACTCATCTCCTCTGGAAAATTTTGATGGCAGGCCGCTGGCTATCAAGGGGATGCAACGAAAACGCGTAACACTCGTTAAACGCGTTTAACCAGTTTAACTAGTAAAACACTGATTAAACTCGTTTAACGACCTGCCCACTCGTTGAACGTGTGGGCCACTTGTGAAACGAGTGGAGAATGTGTGAAACGAGTAGAGAACGCGTGAAACGAGTAGCAAACGCGTGAAACGAGTAGAGAACGTGTGGAACGAGTAAAACCCGCGTGGAACGAGTAAAAAATGCGTAAATAACGAGTAAAACGAGTAAATAACGAGTTAAAGGAGTAAAAAAACGCCTAAAAAACGAGTAAAATGACCACAAACCACCTGTGGCAACACTGATTAAACGCTTTAAACTAGTTAAACGCGTTTAACGAGTGTTACTCGTTTTCGTTGCATCCCCCAAGGCAAGCGAGAAAACTGGCGGACATCGCGGCCGGCGACTCATCCCCTTACGCTACAAGTGGTGAGGTGGACAGCGCACTGTAGCGCCCTATGTCGTACGTCAACTTGTAGCCCATGGTTTATTTGGTCTGGAAATTTAATGGCAGGCCGCTGGCTATGGGGATGCAACGACAACGCGTAGAACTATAACTCGTAAAACTAGTGGAACTCGTGGAACTAGTTTTCTACTCGTGGCTACTCGTGAACACAGCAATGGCTTGTCGTACAGTCCTCATTCTGCTCATTCACGAAGGCCCGTTGCCTGGCAGAGCAACAGGCACCTTTGGCAGCCGTGGAGCTTTCAAGGCAAGTGAGTTTTCCTGAATACGTCATCGGCTTCCACGTGGGTTAGTGAGCTATTCGTGTTTCGAGTTTTAGGAGTGTTACGAGTTAAACTAGTTCTACGCGTTGTCGTTGCATCCCCTATCAAGGCAAGTGAGAAAAATAGCATGCTATCGGTTGAATGGCCTAGAAAAAAATGCCAGGCTGCGAAAAAGGAGAGGGACTAGCGGCCCAATGAAGCATCCTACAGGTCTGGGTAGTATCACATCCTGAAGCCATGCTCTGCGCAATTTGACTCTATTGTGAGGTCAAGAGCTTACAGATCAAGCGAGACATCCTGTTTAAGTGGTTTTATAGTCCTCCCGGCCCAATGAGCGGTCCTGCAGGGCTGAGTCCTATCACATCTTGAAGCCCGTGCTCTGCGGCGCATTTTGACTCTATTGCGAGCTCATGAGCTTACTGTGCAAGCGAGAAAGCCAGTCATCTTGCTCGTGTGGTGGAGGTTGCAATCATTGCACTAGTCACCATAGTTGCAATAGTCACACAAACCACATATATCAGGACCACAAGGAGACTCATCTAAATTGTTCATTTTGTTACCATTATTTTTTCATTATATTTTTTTATATTTTTGTTTTTTCTTTGATTCCTTGAATTAAGCCAGCTGTAGGTATAAGAATCATTAATTTTCTTAAAATGATTTATTCGAGATGTGGTTATTGTGGGGACGCTTGACTTGGTTGACAATAGCCCAGTGATTGCTGTTGCATGCACCCTCTGGGCGCTGAGAGTGAACAGCAGTCCCATGGAGGAGTTGCTCACTGTTCCACACTCACATTGTACCATGGTGAATGGAGATGAAGCACTTCAGCTCAGGGCAGAAGAAGTGCCAGTGCTGGGTGCACTCACTGCACTGGCAGTGGCTCTCATGTTCTTTGAGGAGATGAGTACTCATGAGTACAACTGTGGATGTCAGGATATCTGTGGAAGTTGCAACATCTGCAGTGGATCCTGGTGGGCACAACTCCTCTCCTGTTGTGTTGTTTAGTCATGCACATGTGGGGTTCATTGTGCTGATATGTGGTATGAATGTCATGGAATACAACTAAATAATAATAATATATATTTCTATATTTTAGTTTAATAATTGGAGAAATGCAGTGGCTCAGACATAGTGGCACATAGCACTTGTGTGGTAGGTACATTGGCTATTTCTTTCCACAGGGACTCTGTCAGAGGCAAGATTAAGTCAGTGTGCAGGTAGAAGAGTGGCCACAACAGAGAAGAGGTGCATGACAGAGGAGACAAGAGGAAGAGAAGAGGCCTAAGGTGGTTACCAGTGCAGCTTGAGCATCATCAGCACTATTGTTATTGTCCTCCACTTCCTTGTTGTCCTTGTTGTCCTACACAACAGAGAAGAACAGGAAAAGGGGGCATACCATTGCACTGCCTCTTCTCCTTGTTGCACACCTCTTCTTCCCCTTGTCATTGTTGCACACCTCTTCTTCTCCCCTTTCATTGTATAGGAGGAGATTGACATTGACAAGAGACACCTTGCACTCACTGACAATAAGCCCTTGGGTCCATCTCAACAGTACGAAATTCACAATTTTTATCATATTAACACATACTAACATTGAGTCTTCACACAGAAACAAGGGGCGGCCAGGCAAGAAGTCATGGAAGAATGGCAAGAAGAAGTGAGCACAGCAAAGCACTGTTCTGAAGCCATCCACCACAACACTGCTCAACTTGTAATGTTGCAGGAGGAGCTTGACAACACCCTGGCCCTCCTGTCAAGCATTGTACCTGGCCTCAAGAGCTACAAACCCATATCCATCAATGGCAGACATGCAGCACATGCTGCTGAGGTCAAGGCTGAGAGCAT
Organism: Acanthamoeba castellanii str. Neff; assembly: GCF_000313135.1. Classification (NCBI taxonomy): domain Eukaryota; phylum Discosea; order Longamoebia; family Acanthamoebidae; genus Acanthamoeba; species Acanthamoeba castellanii. The sequence continues at coordinate 51,736 of NW_004457367.1, forward strand.
TGCACATGTCAAAGATGGCTATGAAGAGCTCCCTCCTGCCACTGCCTGCCTCCTCAACAAGGAGTTTGTCTTGGCCCACCTTCACACCAATGACTTTCCTGACATCTCCAGTACCTCTCATGTGTGGCTTTGATTATCACTTGTCTTGTTATTAATCCCATTCTATTCATAGCCAATGACTTGGCAGACCTCATCAGCATCCTGCATGAGGTCAAGGGACTTATGCCACCCCTGAACTGCAGTTCCATCAAGGAGTGTGGTGTGACCTTTGGGATGGGGCAACATGGAAGTACCACAAGGGTGGCAAGCATGCCTTCCAGTCCTATCTCCTCAAGGCTGGCAAGTATCTGTATTTCCTAAAATTAAAAATTAACAATGTGGGGGAGAAAAATTACGAAAATATTGGATTATATAATTTTATTGGTGTGGTGGAGATGCTTAACCTGGTAATAGCCCAGTGATTCGCTCGCCATGCTGACCAGGACTTCCACAGATGTCATGACAACCATGGATGTTGCAACAACTGCAGAATCAGGACATCCATGGGTAGTTGTGACTTCCATGGTGAACCACAACATCCACAGACAAGACTCATCTCCTGAGGAAGATCACATCACTCCTACAGTGTCCATCCTCAGCCTTGTCATGGTGGGCTGCTGTGGTGTAGTTGAAGGTGTCAAACATGCACATGGTGTTGGTCTGAGCAAATAGGGGCACACCCCTTGCTGCTGCATACCATGGCATAAGTCCCATGACATCACAGAGGATACAGACAAGGTCTGCCAAGTCATCAGCTGCATTGAATGGAATAGGTGTAAAAACAAGACAAGCAATATTAAAGCCACATGTGAGCAGTACCAGAGATGTCAGGAAAGTCAATGGTGTTGAGGTGGGCCAATACATTGTTGTGGAGGCAGGCAGTGGTGGGAGGAAGCTCTTCATAGCCATCTTCAATACATGCAACATTCATTGTGAAGTCCTGCAGCCTCTACCTCTGCAGCATGTGCTGCATGTCAATCATTGATGGATATGGGTTTGTAGCTCTTGAGGCCAGGCGGGCAAGAGTGTTGTCAAGCTCCTCCTGCAATGTTGCCAGTTGAGCAGCATTGCAGCTGATGGCTGCTGCACAGTGCTTTGCTGTGCTCACTTCTTCTTACCATTCTTCCATGACTTGCCTGGCTGGCCCTTGTTTCTGTGTAAAGAGGATGTTACTTACTATTAGTGAAATGATGAGGGTTGTAGTTGCAAGATGGAACAGAGGGCTTATTATCAGCTGCTACAGGGTGTCTGTCCTGACATCAATGTCCTCCTATGTATGTGAAGGAGAAGAAATTTTTAAGCGTGCTTGGGCGTAGGGTGTGGGATCGAGGTCGGTGGCATTGAGGAGGCACTGCATGCTGTTCATGATTGTCTGGTTGAACCACTTGTTGGTTGTGGGAAGAAAGTGTTGGATGGTGTCAACTGCAGGCATCCTTGAGCAGGTAGGTCCAGGACCAGCACAAGTAGCTATCAACAATGTCCGTGAGTGGTGGGGGGAGGCTCTTGCTATGGCCACCCTCCTCTACAACATCATGCCACATCAAGCAAACAAGAACAAGTCCCCTGCAGAACTGTAGGAGGGAAGCCCCCACAACTCTGCCACATCTGCAGACCTTTGGCTGGAGACTTGGATTGACAAGGACAAGGATGCTCAACAAAAAGGTCAAACTGAATTTCAATGATCACCCAGATTCCATGGTCACCTCTGCGCCCTTCCACATGGACCACAACACCAACCCACCCTGCCATGCTGCATCCTAGATTTCGCTTAAAACAAAACAAAAAGCAGAGCTAAAAGAAAAAAACAGAATGATTTCTTTTCTCTGCAGTGGCCATTTTTTTCTTGCTGCAGTAGTGCAGCCACAGGGGAGCATTGTAGCACATTCCAGGCATTCTTTACATCCAGGTTTTTGCACATCACCCTGTTTGAAAGTGCCTTTTCGAAGGTGGACAAAAACCAGACAAAAATGTAGCACTTTCTAAAGAATTCTGGTGAAGTGCCAGAACAATAGGGGGGAGGGGGGAGGTACCATTGGTTGAGTTGTCCACTGTGGCCAAAGGGTGGGCATGAGTTGGTTTCTCTTTTTTTGCCACCTTCACACCACACAGTTTGCCAGTCCCCCCCCTCAACCAGATTGTCTCACAGAATCACAAGGAAGAGAAGTCAGGTTGCATTTATAAGACAAGTAATGTGTGGTGGTTGTGCAAGGCAGATCATTTGGGACTGTGCTAGTGATTCCTAGGGTTGTCAAACCCATTGTGGGGACAACAGAAGCAGGAAATCTATGTTTCCTGGCACTCACCTCACAAACCTCCCCATTTTGTTTTTCATGATTGAACTACATTCTGGGGAGGGGTGAGTAATGCATACCAAGTGCTGCTATCATTCAGAGGGCTGGTACAGGTTTGTGGTGGCCACCTGTGGGGTCGAGGGCTGAGTGCAAAGTGATATGGCAGAGTATCTTTTTCCATTTCCAACTTCTCCTATTTGGTGAGTGGATGTCAGGTGTTGTCTTCCAGGCATGCCCATGCTGCTATTGCAGGGCAGGCTTGAGCACCCTGTTTGGATACCAGCAACCCCAAGGTGTCAGGAGCTGATGTGCTGTGCGCCAATGGTGGATTGAGGACAGCAAGGGCTTAATCAACCTTGGCAATGCAACATTACACCCAAGTCATTATGTTCTGCTCACACCACAGTCTCACAATCAAGCTCAAAAAGCAACCAGTAAAACATTCTCTTTTTTGTGCATGCACCCAATCCAATGCACACAGTTATTTTTTATTGTCAATTTTATTCTATTTCTTATTTTATATTTGTGTTGTCACATTTCCACTTTCCTGTTCCTGTGATCCTGCTAATCCAACACACATCAGATCAGGTATTTCTTTTTTATTGTTAATTTTATTACACAACTGTTTTTTCATGTTGCTTTTGTAATGTGTCTGCTTTCCTGTTCATGTGCATGCAACAATCTAATGCACATCAGATTAGTATGACTGATTATTTCTCTTCTCCTTATGTAGGTTTTAATCTACATGCATGATCTTGGCATCAACCAAAACAACTACCTTCTCAATATCAATGACACAGCAACCCAACTTCACCACTTGCACAGCATCAGCATATTCATCACCAGCAACCCTCAACACCTCATGCCTGCCATCAACCAGCTCACACATCATGCCAACCTTGAGTACAAGCTCACACTCACCTTCCACTTCTCCAAGGTTGCCTACACCTCTGACCACCCAGCACCTGCTCACATCAGTGGCTTCTTCATCATTCTCTTCTGCCCTGCCAACTGCCCCTTCAACACCATCTCCAAGCCCTTCTCCTGAGAGAGAGACAGCTCAGGTTGGTGCTCCTTACTGCTACCTCTCCCACATTCCTCTACCACCTGCCATCAAGGACAACATCAGAGCTATGCCAGTGAGCCTTGCTCTCATGGCCAAGAACAAGGTGCTTCTGCATCCCTGCTTCTACAGCTTCCTCCTCACCAGCATCAACATCCCAGCCACCACTGAGGACCACATCCACATGGTCTATGATGCCCAACCCACCTACAACATGCTGCTTCCCCTCAGCATCATCATGAATGTTACCTCCTGCCATTCACCAACAAGGCCCCCAACTTCACCCACACAAGGACTATGCAACCTGGGCCATACACTTCCTTGCTTGAGGAGTGGATGACAACACCCTCCAGAGCACAACCAATGCCTTCAATACCCTCCACCATCCCCTCCTTACTCCCTATATTCCTCCCCCTAGTCTCACCTCCACTTGCCTAACCCCCACTTCCAGTCACAAGTCTTTCAATTGGTGAGCCTATTTCTGAGTTCTTTTCTTCCAGCCAAACCTCTTTACTCACCCCTCTTCAGTCTAACTTCTACAACCTCAGTATTCCCATACATCACATTTCACAGCAGAGGCACAGGCCTATCATGCAGACAGGGCAGCCCACCTCACCTTGCTGCATCCAAGAGGCTGGCTTACATGTGCACAGCTGGCTAAGTCATGCCCAAGGAACTACATGAGTCTCATATTTTCACTCACTAGTGCTTGGGTGATCTCATTGATCATGCCACAGGGAAGCACCTCCATCATCACCCTCAGTTTGCATGGCCTAAGTACTCTAACCTCATCATCACCACTCTTTTCCAACACCTCAACAACCATGTCAGCTCATATGCCCCAGGCTCTCCACAACCACACACCCTTTGCTTTCCTCAGCTTGCTCACAGCACTTGATATGTTCAAGGAGATCATCTTCAGCTTCCTGATTGTAGGTCACACCCATGAAGACATTAATCAACTCTTCTCCACAGTGCAGACCAAGTTCCACTCAGCAAGTGTTCACACCCCAGTGTATGTCAAGTCCCTTGATTTGGCTCATGCCCCTCACCCATCTCATCAACTCTGACCCTTCTATTCTCTCCCCATCAACTTGACACCTTTGGTCTGTTTATGCTGAGTGGCATAGGGATCATTGGCAGGACCATGGCTCATCTTGCCCACAACACAGTCCTGGAGTTGACCATGACACTCTCAAAGAAATATATGCCCAACTCTAGCAGTCTTCTCTCTTAGCATCTTTTGTAATGTACACTTTGTTGTTGATAATTGCTTGATAATCTGTTGTCATGTGTGTACACACCAATTTTGGAGTGCACAAGGCCAGTGGCGGAGGAAAAGAGAATTTCTGTCATTTTCCCTCTCCGAGTACTAGTTTTGTTGCCCGCACAAGAGGAAGATGGAGACGACGGACGATTTTGTGGAGGTGGAACTGCCCGACAACGAGTACTTCCACGAGGGGGTGGTGGGTCTGGCAATGGATATTGTAGCCGATTGTAAAATGGTGGTGGAGACGGTCAATGGGATCAACACCGAAATGGAACCCGACACCACCGACACGACCGATGCCATCAAAGAAACCTTCGTGCAGGCCATCAAGCGAGTTCCGCAGAGTGCTGCACGTCTCGTGGACATGACGCACCAGTTTATTAGAGAAAATGCTGCGTTCTACCTTGACGACCAGCAGTATCTGGTTCGCCTTGTTCCCCCTCTTTTTTTTCTTTGTTTCTTGTTTTTAAATCATCAAAAAAAAACGCGTTGTATGGTGGCAAATTATCACTTCAAACCGCATCAATTAAGGTTCATTTATGTTTATTTGTTCTGAATTATTATTTTCTTATTTAAAACCCAACAAAACAAAACAAATCAACAGGATCTGTTCAAGATTCTGCAAGCCAACACGCGAGCGGTAAAGGAAAGTGTGTTGCTGCTGTTGCGATTGGCCACGGTGTCGGTGTGGACCACCAAGTCGGCCGCCACGACGGCCAAGACGCAGGGCCAGCTGGAGACCTACTGCAAGAACGTCGCCCTGGCCATCAAGAAGGTCCTTCTTCCCTCCCTCCCAGCGCTTAGCCCTTTTCTCGGCTCCTCCTACGACTACTCACACCGGCGGCCGCGTGTCTGTGCAACGGTCTTCCCCCTTGGGTTCCTCCTGTGTGACCACCACCACGCGGCGCTGGTGTTGCGGCAACCTGCATCACGTGCACATGTTTTTATATATATAATATATATATATAAATGTATATAAACATGGATATATATATATGCAGGTCATCGGAGCGGCAGATCAGCTGCGACTGATGCAGGAGCAAGAAGAGGAGGGCCTCATCGAGGAAGAGGCCGAGGAGCTCGCGCGTCTCGTCATGGACAAGACCGTCCAGGTGCGGGGCGGGAGCGCCGTGTGCGTGTGTGTGTGCGTGTGCGTGTGCGTGAAATCTGGCCAGGATGGTGGTCCTCTCTGCGGACGCATATGGCCACACCTCCCGAGGATCTAATGGCATCGCCCTACCTTGGCTCTCTCCTCTATCTCCATTGATATATCCGCACAGCTGGCCCGGGCCGGTTCGGCGGCTGTCAAGGAGCTCGTGGAGGCCACCTACCAGCTGCAGGACAGGGAGCACTTTGTCGTCGCCGTCAAGAGCACCCTCCAGGCCATCACCCCTTTCGTTGGTGCGCCCTCTCTACCTCTCCTCTCCTGTGGTTCGTCCCTTTTTGTGGGCATCCGTTGGACCAATCCCGTTGGACGATCTCTTCTGTTGTTTGTTTCTCATCGCGCTGCTCTCTCCCCCCACGCGCGCGGGCAGATTTCGGGGCAGCGCTGTCCTTGCGAGAGGCCGACGCCCTGCGCAAGGCTGCCTTTGATTTCCTCACCGCCGCCAAGGCCGCGTTCCAGGTTTCACACCCCCCTCCTTTCGTGCTACCCCCCCCCGGGGGGTGTCCCTCCTCCGCCCGCCCCCCTTGCTTTTTAGAAGAGGTGATGCCCAACGTCGATATGAGCCTGACCCCGGCCTGACCCCCTCCCCCCTCCTCCTACTCCTCCTTCGACGTCGACATGTCGAATGCAACGACGAAAAGGCGCAAAATGACGACGCCAGCTTTGCGCGCCTGGAAAGTGCCAAGGACGGGCTGGCCGAAGCCATGCGCGCGACAGTGCTGGCAGCCCGCGCAATCAACACAGAGGACATCGTACGCAATCAGCTTGCTCCTGCCGACGCGTTCGACGACGGCGCGGACGAGGCCGAGGAGGAGGAGGCCGAGGAGCCCTACCTGGCCCCCGCCCCCGTGCGCCCTGCCGCCGCCGCCGCCTCCTCCCCGCTGCTGATCGGCGCCCGCCAGTCCGCCCCTCCCGGTGCCCTCGCCCATCGCCTCGCTCCGCCCGCCTCCAACGGAGCCACCGGTGCGCTCCTCCCATCCCATTGGGTTCACCCATGCGTGCACTTGGCGTGCTCTCTCCTCTCATCCCTCCTCGCTGGCTCCCAATAATAATAATAATAATAATAATAATAATGCTGCGCTCACTCGCCGCGCCACGCCAGGTTTCCGCAAGCAGACTCGAACGCAGAACTCCCTGCCCCCGGTGATGAATACGACGATGCAGCTACAACAGCGACAACAACAGACCCTGCACAGCGAGGGCGAGGACGGCCCTGGCAACGCAGACAAGATGCGGCACACCACCATGACTGGCCAGCACATCAACCAGATCCAAGTACTTACACGCCTCTCTCTCTCTCTCTCTCTCACACACACACACACACACACAATGTCGGACTTCTACGCACGCACCAGCTGCCCCAGAAGGAGGAGGGATAGTGTACTGGGAGTGGCAACTGACACCGATGAACAACCAACAACCAACCAACCAACAACCAACAACAGCTGCTGAGGCAGCACCTCCAACTGCCCCCGTCCGAAGCGCAAGCCGTGGTCAAGCGAGGCACCGTTCGCAGAAAGGTCCGCTGACGCGCCTCGCCCCCCCCCCGCCCTCCAACGCAGCTCTCCATTCCCCCGCGTTCCTACTTACACTGGGCGGGCGGGCGTTCCTCTGTGGTTCTCTCAGGTGGCGGCCAGGAAGAGCGAGGAGCCGTTGGCCGTGGACATGGCCAGATACGAAGCCGAGATCAAGAAGATCGAATTCCTACAGGTGATCCGCCCACACGCGACACACACACACGTTTGGTGGTCGCGGATTAGAAGTCTTGTTTGTTTGTTTGTTTGTTTGTTTGTGGGGCGGGGTGGTCCTTGCTCCTTGGGGTGAGGGGTTGGCGGTAACCTGCTGACTCGCGGGGTGGTGGTGGTGGTGGTCGGGCGCGTGCAGCGGTTCATGCGCAAGTGGCTCAGGATCAGCAAGTTCCGCAACACCGCCCTCAACTTCCTCACCGCGCCCGAGTCGGAGAGGCTCCGCAAGCGCAACATGGCCTTCAGGGAAATCGTCTGCACCGAACGGGTACCCCCTCCCTCAGCTGCCGCCGCCGCCTCACCTTGCTCTGCGCTAGTGAGAGGCCAATACACACATACACACATACACACGTACACACGTACACACGTACACACGTACACACGTACACACGTACACACGTACACACACACACATACACACATACACACATACACACATACACACACATTCCTATGTACATGTAGCTGATAGGGGGTTGTGTCGGCGGCAACCACGACATGCAGGGCTATGTGAACAACCTGGAGGAGCTCGAGAAGCGCATCATCTCCCCGCTCAAGGCCTCGTCGCACAGCTTCATCTCCGAGAAGGAGGTCGGTGTCCTCTTCTCCAACCTGGAGAGCATCACCTGCCTCAACATCCAGGTACTAACTACCGTCACAGCCACCCACCACCCACCGCCCACCACCGAGGACAAGGAGGGAAACGACACCGCCACGGATGGACTGGCTGGGATGGGATGGGCTGGGCTGGAACTTATGCGCCTGGGAGTGGTGGTGGCGGCGGCGGCTGTTGGGTGGGGGTTGCGTTACGTTGCGTTTTACCTCTTATATATATTTATATACATATGCTATGGTACCACAGATCCTGGAGCTGATGGAGGAGCGCATCGAGCAGTGGCCGTGCGAGGGCCGCTTTGCCGATATATTTATTGAAAAGGCCCCCGTGCTCCGGCTCTACACGGACTACCTCAACAACTACGACCGACAGGTGCCCCCCCCCCACCAACCTCGCTTGCTCGCTGAAGGTCAGGGATCAGCCGAGCCCATCGTTGGTCGGTGCTCTGGATGCGTGGTCGTCGTTCTCACGTTGGCTGGGCTGGGTTGTGTGGGAGTCCAGATGACTGTGCTCACCGAGTTGGAGAAGAAGCCGGCCTTCATCCAATTCATCAAGGCCTGCAAGGCCAAAATGAACCTGGGCAACTACCTCATCCTGCCCGTCCAGCGCCTCCCCCGATACGAGATCCTCCTCGAGGGGCTCAAGCGATACACCTCCGAGGAGCACGTCGACTACCCCAACATCATCGCCGCCCTCGACAAGGTACACACATCAAACAAAGCACGCACGCACGCACGCACGCACGCACACACACACACACACACAAAGCACACACTACCCAACTGCACCGTACCACAGGAGTGGCTTATGGCGCTAACTCCAACCGTAATCAACCACAACCAACCACAGGTCAAAGAGCTCAACTCCCACGTGGACAAGAAGAAGAAGGACGAGGACAACCGACGAGCGATTCAGGAGATCCAAAAGGCCGTCTCCGGTGCACCCACTCTCTTTGTCGCCCACCGCCAGTTCATCAGGTACGCGCGAACGCGGCCCTATCCCATCTCCAGTGGCGGTTCGCTCACCGGCCGGCCACACGACAATCACCCTCCTCCCCCCCCCAATAACCAACCAACCAACCACCCACCACCCACCACCCTCCTCGTCGTCGTCAATGCTTGCAGGGGCGGTCTCGTCGACGTGCTGGCGGGGAAGAAGAAGGAAAAGTTCTACGTCTACCTCTTCACCGACATCCTGTTGCTGACCAAGGCCAAGGTACACCCCCCCCCGCGGGCTGCTGCTCCCCCTGCCCACCCACCTGCCACCAGCCGCCACCCACCACAACAATCGGCGATGTCGCTTCAGGCCACGGCACATGCTTCTTCTTCTTCTTCTAACACGACCTCGTGCCCTCGTCATTGGCATCGATGCAGGTGAAAACCGTGGTGCCCGGTGCTGCCCGCCCCAAGTCCAAGCTCAAGGACTTGATCTACCTCAAGGTACCATTTGAAGTGATGCGCACCAGCCAGCCACCAGCCACCACCACCAGCCACGGGACTCACTCACGGAGCACCTCCATTACTGTTCGTCCTCCTCCGCAGGATGGACCTTTTTCAGCTTCCGCCATGTCGTTGGACGGGTCTTCTGCCCTGCGGCTGGTACACTTGCCCCTCCCCTTTCTCTTTTCTCGAACTTCCCCACTCTCCCTCCCCCCTAGCCAATCGGGGGGGGGTTGACCGTCACGGTGTAGTGACCTCTCTCTTCCTCTCTCTCTCTCTCTCTCTCGCGTTGGTTGCGCTGTGGCTGGGCGAATGGTCGTTACAGGTCGGAGGGCGCAAGGAGTTTTTGTTCTGCTTCTCTTCCGACACAGAGCGGGACGGCTGGCAGAGGGACATCGACACCGTCCTGCGAGAGGAGGGCTGGAAGAAGATCTTCTACTGAGACAACGTCGCCTGCCCGTCCATTGCACCCCCGACATACGAAGGCCCACCGGCTTCTCCTCTTCTCCGTCGTGTGTGGCGCGGCGCATCTACCCTCCTCCTCCTCCTCCTCCTTCGATCGTCGGCTCAGCAAGCGGTCTTTGCCCCTCCTCCTAATCCCCCCCCCCCGTGTAGCATATTCCTCTCCGCGCGTGTCGTGTTGTTTTGTTGCTGGCTCGCGTTGGACAAAAAGGGTCGCCCTTTCCTCCATCCAACTCTTGCCTTTCCACCTCCACGCGGACGCTGCCGCCGGTCCACCAGCCAATGCCGCGCTGCGCAGTCGTCAGTGTTTGTACAGCGCCCACGGGATGGCCACGTATTCCTCCCTAGATGGGATGGGCAAGCACCAGCAGCCCCAGCAAAGAGAGAGAGAGAGAGCGTCGGTTAGCCAGGCCACAAATGGGGGGGGGCTGCGTGCATGTAAATAAATGGGGCGGGCGGGCGGGCACACGTGGCGTACCGGGTGCCCTTCGATTGCTCGGAGAGGTGGGGGAGGAGCCAGGTGTCGTGAGACTCCACCGGGCAGTCGATGTACACCCGCTTTCCTGCGATCGGATAGGGGGGTGGTGACCCCAACAATGAGGGTGCGAAGAGGGGGAAGAAGGGGGTCAGCGAGAAGCAGGTCGCTGTGTCCGTGCGGTGGTGCGTGCGTGGTGTGTGCGTACCGAGGGCGGCAGCGATGCCAATCTCGACAAAGGCCCAGAAGCAGTCCTTCTGGTCGGTGAGGCGTGCGTAGAGGACGTCGCACTTGCTGATCTGGTGGCGCGCGTTGTCGTAGAGGACCTGCTTCTCGCGCTCGTCCACGGTGAAGTCCCTCTGCTCGTCCCGCAGCACCGAGGCGAGGGCCGCGCCGCTCCGGGGCTCGTCGTCGAGCTGGTAGAAGTAGTCCACGTCGTGGTCGAGCCCCGGACACGAAAGGAAGTGGGGACCCACGTACACCCAATTGTCGTCCCATTCCAGCTCCAGATCGCGCAGTCCCCGCATCTTGTCGAGCAAGGGCAGCGCCTCCTGCTCGCTCCTCCACTCCAGTTCCTTGAACCGCCCCAACCCGCGCCAGTCTCGGCTCGGCGCATTGAAGAACATCATCTTGCCTGCTACGTAAATGCGCTGCTTGTCCACATGCTCCTTGCCCTCGCCACCAGCAACCCCCGTTGTTGTTTCTGTAGTCGCTGGGGTGGCCACCTCCTCGGGCATGGCCGCACTGGCACCGCTCGTCGGGTGCTGATCATGATGGGGTGAACCCCCCGCAGTGCTCGTCGTTGCCGTGGCTAGAGCGGGATGATCTTCGACCATAGCATCCCCATCTCCACCTTCCTGCCGTATATCGTGCACTGGGGCAGCCGACCCCAGGGAGGGCACTGCTTCGTCCTTCTCGAGTTCCATCTTCGCTTCTTTTCGAAGCCCCAAACGTTTTGCCGCCTTCTGTTCCCTTGTTGTCTCCAACGGTCCACTATTTCAAATGACGCGTCCCTCAACGTTGCCCTCTGGAATGTGAGGCATCCGACTGTGCGCTGAGCCGAGGTGTTGGGTAACGGCACCCGGGTCTGGCCGCCCCACCACACCCCCAGCCCTCGTCGCCATCCCCCCCCCCTACCACAACCACAACAACAATAATAATCTCAACAACATTAAAATATGGAGGCCTGGGACAGTGGGCTGGACGACGACAACGACGATAACGACCAGCGGCAGCTGCAGCAGCAGCACGGCGGCGAGGGTGCCCTCATTGCAGGCCTCAGCGGGTCTCCTGCCCTTCACGTACTGGACCACCACCACCACGACCGCCGCCGCCGCCATCATCAGCATCAGCATGAGGTGAAGGAGGAGGCTGGCCAGCAGCAGCTCGAAGAAGAGGACCCGCTGCTGCAGCCCCCGCACCACGAGGAACCGGAAAAGGAAAAGGAAAAGGAAGAGGAGGAGGAGGAGGACAACAACAATGAAGACAAAGATGAGGAAGAGGAAGAGGAAAAGGAAGAGGCCCTGCAGCTGCTGCAGGTGGGTACGGCACCAGTAGCAGCAGCAGCAGCACGAGGTGGCCGGGGCGTAGACGCACCACCGCCGTCACCGCCGCCCGTGGCGGTCGTGGGAGGCACTGCACCGGCCGCGGCAGCAGAGGAGGGCATCGCGTCGGACGAGGGCGGAGCCACGGGGGACGCTGCCGCTCCCGTCCCCGCCACCAGCGGCGGCGGCAGCAGCACGACGTCGTTCATCGATAGCGTGGGTCCCACCAAACTGGCCCACGTGCTGGCCCAGGCGCGCGCACAGAGGGCCACCCTCCTCTCCCTCACCGGTACCCCACCCATCACCTTCCCCCTCCGCCGCCGCTGCGGCCACCACGCCTGGGCAATTGCAGCGCGGCCTCCTCGTTCTCTCTCTCTCTCTGCATTGGTGGTGCGATGAATAGTGGTGCGCACCGCTCACCACTGTGGTGGTGGCTGGTGGCTGGTGGCGGTGGTACACCGGGGTGTGTGTGCGCGCGCGCGCGCGTGTGTGTGTGTGTGTGTGCAGGGTGCCTGGTGGCCGAGCAGGGTGGCGTGGTGCCCAGCCAGCTGTGTGAGCTGTCGTCGCTGACCCGACTGCACCTGGCCAAGAACCACCTCACCGCCCTCCCGCCCCTGTTCGGCCTCCTCTCCAACCTCGTCGTACGCCGCCCCCGCCACAGGCCCGCCTGCTCCCTACACGCGTGCGTGTGTGTCCTGTGTTGTGTGTTGTGTGACCTCACCGCGTGCTCTGCGGTGGCTGCGGTGGGCGTGCTGCTGCTGCTGGTGGTGGTGGCTGGTGGTGGCTGGTGGTGGCTGGTGGCTGGTGAACATACAGGAGCTGGACGTGTCGGAGAACCGGCTGGCCGAGTTGCCGTCGTCGTTCTCGCGGCTGTCGTCGCTCGAGGTGCTCAACCTGGGCATGAACGAGCTCGCGGGGCTGCCGCCGGAGGTGGGCGACCTGAGCAGCCTGCGGGTGCTCAACCTCTCCTTCAACCGCCTCGCGGCGCTCCCCACGTGGCCGCTGGGGGCCTCGCTCACGGCCCTGGTGGACCTCGACCTCTCGGCCAACGCCCTCACGGCCCTACCCCCGGCCCTCCCGCCCACCCTCACCTCGCTCCACCTCACCGACAACCGGCTCACCGCCCTCCCCGACGACTTTGGCCTCCACGTGCCCGTCCTCCGTCGTCTCGCTCTCGCCCGCAACGCCCTCTCCGCCCTCCCCGCCTCCTTCCCGCGCCTCACCCGCCTCCGGCAGCTCGACCTCCGCGACAACCGCCTCGCGTCCCTCCCCCACGACGCACACCTGCTTGCCAAGCTCAAGGTTCTACCCCCCCATCATCATCATCATCATCCCACCACTACCACCCCTACCATCCACCGCCATATTTTAACCGCCCCGCCATCTACCGGTCTTGGTCGCGCCGTGTCTCGTGTGGCCTCCCGATCCATGCGTGGGGTGGCGTGGCGTGGCATGGCATCACTAATCACCCAACCACCAATCACCAATCAGGTGCTGTTCCTGGAGGGCAATCCCCTGCGCATCCCGGTGCCCCATCTGCCGGAGGGCACGCACCGCTCCTTCGCCACCAACCCGTCGGCCATCCACGCCTACCTCTCCCTCTACCAATACGGTACGGGACCCGCCTCTCGCCTCTCGCCTCTCGCCTCTCGCCTCTCGCCTCTCGCCTCTCGCCTCACGCGCGGCACGTGTGCTGCAGGGGAGGGAGCTGCTGGGGAAGACGAACACACCCAGCGCATGAACCGGGAAAACGCGCGGCAGAGCCTCGAACGCATGGTACGCGTCCTCGAAGGCTGTGCCCCGGTGCCCCACCCCCAAATCCACACACACCACTGCCACTCACTGATGTGCGCGTGTGCGCGTGTGCGTGATCATCGCCAGTTCACGAATATCGATCCCGAGGTCATTAGCAGCGTGCTGGAGGCCTGTGAGGGAAGTGCCAATTCGGCCATCGAGTTTCTTCTCTCCATCAGCGAGACCCCGGCGATCAGGTGCGCGCCCGCTCTCTTCTCTTCCGCCAAAATTTGCGCGCGGCGTGTCGTGCATGCGCGCGGTGGCTGGTATGGCGAAGAAAGCGAGGCGGCGACTGATGGCTGTCGACGCCTCTTATGCAGCGCCGCTGCGGGGAGCGGCATCTCTCCAGCGGAAACCGGCGCCGCCTCGTCCCCCTCTGCACCGGGGCCGGCCTTCTCGTTCAGTTCCCTCCTGCAGGCCATCGAAGAAAAAATCGACGAGAAGATCATCGGCGACGTACGCCCTCCCTGACTCACGCCTCTCCCTCCTCCTCGCCTCGCCTCCTCAACTCCACCGCACACGACACACGCACACACACACATGCACGCACGCACACACATGCACGCACGCACGCACATGCACGCACACTCGACAACCACGACACAGGACGCGAGCAGGAAGGCCCGCGACAGAAGCAGCAGTATGTTCACCAAAGTGCTCAACACCATCAAGGACAAGATCAACGAGAACCAGCAGCTCGACCCGGCCAGGGATTCCGACGACCTGCCCACCCCCGTTCCCATCACCCCAGGTGCCCACCCACCCACCCTAAATCCCCCCCCCCACCGAGCAGGCACCCAGCCAGCACATGGCACATACCAACTAACTACCTGCACGCCCCCCCCCCCTTATTTAAATACGCGCACAGAGCTCATGGCGCACCGGGCAGCCCGTGCGCGGGTGCCCGGGGGACGTCTGTCGCAGTCGTCCACCAACAATTTCCTCGTCTACGAGGTGAGTTCCCTCTCCTCCCCCTTCCCCACCTCTACCTCTCTACCTCTCTCTGCCCCATCCCGGTGGCGGCGGCCTCCATCCACGCATCATTGCCCTTCATCGTTCTCACCACCACCGCCACCACAACCGCCGCCACGTTGCAGAAAGAGAACAACCGGATGCTGCGCGCGCTTTGCTCGCGACCCGAGTTCCGGGATCTGCTGAACGTGCTCAAGGAAAAGCAGGCACGCCCACCACCTCCCCCCTCGCAATCCGGGTGGCGCGTCTTGTCACTCTCGCTCTCTCGCTTTCGGTGGTGACGTGGCGGGCCTGACAGCGTGTTCTTTTCCTCCCCCTCCTCCTCGTTGGGCAGCTAACCCTGCTGGTGCCGCAAGACATCGTGCTCGATGGCGTCGCCATCACGCGGGATCTCCTGCAGACGCACATCGTGCAGTGGGAAGGCACGTGTACCCACCCACCCACCTTCTTTATCTCTTTATTTGCGTATATTTATTTTTCTTACCGTGGCGCATCGCCAGATGAGCAATCGCCCCTCTTCTCGTCCCTGAACGACATCATGGGCTCCCTCTCGCCCGACATGCAGTCCATCATCCTCTCGCTCTCCGGGTGCTCTCTCCGCTCATGTTCAGGACCACACACACACACACACACACACACACACAACACACACACACACACACCACACACACACCACACAACACACACACACACACCACACGTGCGCGCTTAATGGGCTCCCTTGCTCACCCGCAATCATTGCGTGCTCTGCTGCTGCTGCTGCTGCTGCTGCTGCTGCTGCGCGGGGACGTGTGTGTATGTGTGTGTGTGTGTGTGTGTGTGTGTGTGTGTGTGTGGTTAACGGGTACTAGAGAAGGGAGCCGCAAGACGGCTGACATTCTGCGCGAGGGCCAGATGGAGTTTGAGGACATCGACTACGACGTGCCCCTGCTCCTCATATCCTCCCCGCTGGGCCATGTCGACGTCCTCGCCGCTGCCGCCGCGCCCACGTCGCCGTCCTCGCCCGGTACCCGGCCTCTCGACATAGACCACGCCCATCCGGAGGCTACTTCGCCATCATCTCCCTTTCCTAGTGGCGAGGCAGCCGGATCACGCGACAGCGAAGGTGCACGCACGCACACACGCACACACGCACCCAGTGCGGTACCGGCGGTGGCCCAATTCTCCTTTCCTTCCATTCCTACATGCTGCATGCGTGCATGCTGCATGATGATGCCTGATGCGTGCATGATGCCTGATGCGTGCATGTGCGTGGCGACAGTCATGGCGGGTCGCGTGTACTCGAGCACAGCGCAGTTTGATCTCCGCCTGGCAGCGCCGCTGTCCCTCGACGCCTTCCTCACCAAGCTGCACGACAAGAACACCCGCCAGCTGCGCATCACCATCGAGAGGTAACCAACCACCCCTTACCCCCGCCACCAGCCACCACCGCACGCCCTGCTGCTGCTGCTGCTGCTGCTGGTCACTCTCGCTGTTTGCCTCACGCTCCGGGGGGGGGGGCTAGTTTCGCTCGCTCTATCCAGAAGAGGAAGCTGGGCACCGACGACAAGGAGCAGATCCTCTCCTTTCTCAGCCGGTGCGTGTGGTGTGGCGGAGAAACCTAGCAATTGCATATAACACATATGACGTGGCGGTGTTGTGGGGGAGCGCTAACCGATTCACTCACTCACTCACTCACTCACTCACTGCTCCTGTATCAACCCCCCCCCCGCGGATGTTGTGGTGTTGGGTGTTGCGCAGGACGCGGCAAGCGATCCTTAGCCACCCCCTGTGGCGAGGCATCTCGGCCAAGGAGGCCGACTACACGGCCCAGGCACTTGAGGCGGTCGTGTACACCAAAATTTACAAGAGGTACCGCCCCATCGACCCAAGCACCACCAGCCACCAGCTACCAGCCACCACCAGCCACCACCACCAGCCACCACCACCAGCCACCACCACCAGCCACCACCAGCAGCAGCAAGGGCCGTTGCTGACCAGGTTCTGTTTGTCTCCTCTGTGGTGGGCGGCGTGCGGCGTGGGTACATGCGCAGCATATTCCTGTCGGCGTCGGATCAGGAGAGGGACCGCATGCTGACGGAGAAGATGAAGAAGCTGGCCTTTGTCACCCCGGACATGCTCGGCATTCCTCCCCGATTTTGCAAAAAGCGCATGTGGGCCGCCGCCGAGAGAGGTACTCCTCCTCAGAAGAGGAGCCATTCCCCATTGCCCCCCCCCCAATTCCTCCTTCTCCTCCTCCTCCTCCAAACATATGCGCCCCCCCCCGACGGACTCTGAACCCGTGCGTGTGCGTGCGGGGGGTGAGCAGAACTGCTGATGATGAACTCCGTGTGCTCTCCGACCGAGAAGCTCCGGGCTCTCCTCAATGCCTGCCGACTCATCATCGGTACGCACCTCGCCTCGCCTCGCTCGTGGGTGGGTGGTGGGTTGGCGGTGGGTTGGCGGTGGGTTGGTGGTGCACACACGTGTGGGCAATCTGACGGCCTTCTGCCCTTCTGCCCTCATCCTCTGCACCACATTCCATCCACCATCCATCCATCCATCCATCCATCCATCCATCCATCCATCCATCCATCCCTCCCTCCATATTCCACATTCCATACTCCATAAACGTTATTAGAGCTGCTCAAATCGCTGGATAACACGGCGGGTGCCGACGACTTCCTGCCCCACCTGTGCATGGTGGTGCTCCGTGCCTATCCGCCCCATCTGCACTCCAACGTCAGGTACGACGACCACGACGACCACGACGACTCCTGCTCGCTGCTGTGCCGATATGTCTAATCTGCTTCCGGCCACCGCCATACCGCCACCGCTCCCTCAAGGTTCATTGCGCGGTACACGGCGCCGGAGATTCTCGCGGGGGAGACGCTCTACTACTACACCCAGCTGGTGTCCGTCATTTCCTTCGTGGAGAACATCGATGGCTCCCACCTCAACATGCAACCGCAGGTGCTGACATCCCCACCCCCCACCCCCACCCGCCACACCCTTTCGACCACCTCTGGTGCTCACTCAGGCAGGCATGCATGCACACATGCAGGACTATGCTCGACTCTACGACGGGGGCGGAGACCGCAGCACCCATCCATCACAACTCCCTCGCCCGCACCATGACGCCAGCCAGGCTGCCGCCACGGGCTCCCTCGCGCTCCTCCGTCCTCAGCGCGTGGGCGCGAGTGTACGTCCCACCTCTTCTTCTTCTTCTTCTTCTTCTTCTTCTTCTTCTTCTTCTTCTTCTTCTTCTTAGTATTATTGGCCCACCCACTCACCCACCATGGGGCGGTGAGTTGTACCACTGCCGAAGAGCGAAGGGTGAAATTGGGGGGGGGTTGTTTCGTACAACACGGCACGGCGTTGTTTGTCTCTCTCCTCGCTGCCCCTGATCTCCAACGCACCAGCCGCTGATCGTTGTGTGTCGTGCAGGTGCACTCCCGGGAGCACACTCGCTTTTTGACAGCGTCCCTCGAGGACTTGCGGTACAGCGACGTCCCGCAGTTGCTGGCCGCATACAAGGCCCTCGCTGCTGCTGCTGCTGCTGCGCCTTCCCCGCCGCCGGGGACTGCGACTGAGCAAGGTTCGTCGTCATTCTTCAGGCTGCTCCAGTTCTATCCAAGTCTTTAATCTTCACGCGGCCCCTTTCTCCAGCTGCCGACGTGGCCGAGAACGCCGGGTCGTCAGAGGGCGAGTCCCTCGTGGTGGTGAAAGTGAGGTGCGCTGGCGCCGAGGAGAACGGCAAGCTCTTTCGCATGGTGTCTTTCTCTCCGCGTGCCGGCATAGAAGGCCTGCGCGCTGCCATCGCGGGGCGATTGGCACAGAAGCCAGAAGGGGACGATCAAGCCGGCCTGGCGCAACCAGTTGTGGGTAAAATCGTGCTCCTGCCCGATGTTGCCCTGGAGTGCAGTGCTGATGTGCTGCTCCTCCAACCTGGCGACTGCTTGGAAGTCACCTTGTCCATATAATCATCACCAACCATCACCGCGCATAAAAGCCACTTCTTCCCTTACTGCTGCTGCTAAATGAACAGAGATATGTATTGTATCCCACGACGCCCTCTTGGTCAGGTGTTGCATCACAGGCAGGTGGTGATGTTGGGGTGGTGCTGCTGTTTCCCGTGGTGGTGGCTACGTAAGGAGCGGTTCGGGGCTCAACTCTGCCGCTGCGGGGAGTACGGCCAAGTGCTGGGACGAGGAGGACGAGGAGTGGTCGTGCGTTGGGACTCCGCCACGTTGAAGCTGCCGCGGATCCCTTTCTTCCGCTGGGACCCTTAGCCGGTCGGGGTTGGTCGGCATCTGGCCCAGGTCTGTGGGCACACCGAAGGCAAATGGAGGTGGTTCTTTGCGTAGGGCGGCGTAGGCGGCGTAGGCCTCCATGAGGCGCTCCAGAAGGGCCGCCTCCTCGGCCCGCTCGGCAGCCGAGCGCTGCGCTGACGGCGGGGCGGACAACGTGAGCTCTTCGTTGTGGATCCCCTTCGGTTCACCATCATCACCACGCCTACCGGCCTCTTCTTCTTCTTCGCCGGAGGGTTCGCCGAACACTGGAGAGGTGCAGATCTCCATCTCTGTCAGCCATTCCAACGGGAGCAGGTGAAGAGGGAGGTGAAGAGGGTGCGATTGCGTGCCTTCTGTGAACCGAGGCTGCTGTTCTTCTTCTGAGTTGGTGTGGCGGTGCTCCTCGTTCAACTCGATCTCCTGCAGGAGCGCATGGAGGGCAGAGTTCTCTCGCGCCCCAGCCGCTTGAGCCTGCTGCAGCTCCTGCTCCTTCACGGACGTGTCCGCCTCCTGTACCGTTGGCTCGGCTGGCACGCCTGGGTCAACTGTCCGTTGTGCCCAGCACACACACGTTGACAGGCAAGAGAGTTGAGACAGAGCCGGTGAGGGAGAGAGAATGCCGCAGGCGCACCTGTGAGGGTGGTGGGGGCCACCTGCTGCGGCGGCTGCTGCTGCTGGGGGTCGTTGTCGCCCAGGAGCTTGCGCAGGTGGTCGGACGACGAGGAGGAGTAGGCGTGACGCCCGAGGGCCGGCAGCGGCTTCTTGTTCACCCGTCGGGTAACCGACGTGCCGCCCAGCGCCGCCTTCACCTTGCTGCCCACCACCCGCCACCACCCCAGGCCCTGTAGTGAGTACTTGGCCACGGGCTGCTGCAAGGAGGGAGTGCGCACCTGCCCAGCGAGTTCTTGTGTTGGTGCTGCTGCTGGGGCTGCTGCTGCCCGGGGAGCTGTTCGCGCAGGGGAGCCAGGCCGGGGTTCATGCGGCGGATGGTCTCGAACATGACCTTGGCCGTGTTGGCGTTCATGTCCACCTCCGGCACCACCTCCTCCTTTGCCTCCGCCCCTCCGTCGTCGTCGTCGTCGTCGTCTTCACGAGACTGGACCGCGGTGGTGGTGGGCTTGGCGGGTCCCTTCCTGGCGGTGGTCTTGGTCATGAGGGACCCCAGTTCGGCCCCTGCCATCCGTTCGCGAGCCCTCGCCAGCACCTCTCGTGAGGACAGCCTCTCCACCGCCCCCGGTTGCGTGGCCCCCTCCGCCAGCAGAGGCAGCACCAGCAGTACCAGCACCACCAGCATGGCCGGCCACAACCAGGCATGCGCCGCCTGGGGCACTCTCCGTGACGACCCCATCTCTGACCTGCAGCACTAAGTACCCCGCTTGATGCCCCGCCGTGTGTTGGCCCCGAAGCTTTTGTTTTTTTGGGTGGGTGACGTCAGCAGCCCTTTCCTTTATTGGAAAATAAAAGACGGCCACACCCTTGGGGTTGGGCGGATGGGGGGCAGCTCTCTCTCTCTATGTACACGCACCTATGTACGTCCGTCCGTACGTCCTGCTGGAGGACGTACGTAGTCGTAGAGGCGGACTAGTCGGGGAGTACCGACTGCGTTGGCGCTCAAGCAAGAGGCTGATGGGCCTCATGATGATGATGGTGATGGTGATGGGACTGGAAGTAGAAATGATGCGGGCTGGCGGGCTGCTCAATGAGGCTGTTGGATTGGAGAGCTGGTGGCTGGTTGGGTCGCGTTCTCACTGGAAGGAGAACTCGAGGTTGATGAAGTCCTTGTAGAAGCCGTCAATGTTGTGCAGCTCGGCCTCGTAGGAGCACGACGTGCACACACAGCTCTGTGAGGCGTAGGGAATGCGCGTGTAAGTATCATCATCATCATCATCAACTACCATTGGGGGCGCGTGAGTACCTGGAAGGAGGCAGCGGCCTCGTTGGGGTTCTGGGCACGTTTGGGGGGCGGCGGGGTGCGGGAGGCCAGGAGGGCGAGGAGGGAGCCCAGGGCCTGCAGCCGATCGGTGCCGTACTTGCGCAGCACGCGCCTGATCGCCATCGAACGGTCGAAGGACGGCAGGGCCGCGTAGGAGCGGAGGAAGGCACCCGCCGCCGCCTCCACCGGGTCCTCTTCCGACGCCGGGGCCACCGGCGAAGCTCCCTGGCTCGAGGCGCTGGCGACCGGGCCGGCAGCCGCGTGCGGGGTGCGCAGACGCGGGTCGCGCAAATGTTGGAGCTGCTGCTGCTGGTGGTGGGGCTGCTGCTGATGGGAATGGTGGTGGTGGGCCGACGACGAGGACGACGCGCAGGCGGGCGAGCACGGGGACGCCGATGAGCCCGGCAGCGGCGGCGATAGCGGATCATCGGCGGCAGGCTGGGGCCGCTGGGTCTGCAGGGTCGGTGCCGGGAAGAAGGCCGGCATCTCCTTCACGTCGGCCTGCTGCTGCTGGTGGTGGTGCTGCTGCTGGTGGTAGGGGGGGTTGAACTGCTGGTGCTGCAGCTGCAGCTGCTGCTGGTGTTGGTGTTGTTCGGGACCCGGGACGAAGGAGGCCGGCAGGAAGGAGTGGGGAAAGGCGGCCGGCAGGTCCATGAGCATCATCAGCTGCGGGTCCTCGAGAGGCGACACCAGGAACGCGTTCCCATCACCCACCTGCTGCTGCTGCTGCTGTTGGGACTGTTGGTGGTGCTGGGGCGGCGGCGCGTGCGGCTCGTAGTGGTGGAGCAGCTGTTGGGCGGGGGCGGCGGGGGCTGTGTCGGTGCCGTCGTTGTCGCGGGGCACGAGGCGGCAGCGCTTGGAGAGGGCGCCGATGGCGTGGGCGTGGGCCAGCTGGGCGCGCTCGATGCGCTGCGTGCACTCGAGGAGCATGTCGCCCAGGGTGCGCTTCCGACGCACCACGCGCTTGCGCGACGAGCGCGGCTTGGAGATTACCTGGATCGGCTCCGTGAGGGCCTCCAGCACCACCGACGCCATCGAGGCCGGCTCGAGGCCGGTGGCCGGCGAGGGCGCGCCCGACGGGGGCAGCGATGACGTGGTGGCCGGCGATTGGTCGGCGCTGGCCTCGGGGCTCGGGGGTGGGGTGAAGGCGCGCACGTGGGCGACGAAGAGGCGGTTCTGGTGCTGCGAGCTCAAGGCCCGCACCCGCGCGGTCAGCACCGCCGAGCGGCCGTCGTCGGCCACCCGCGTGGCGATGACGTCCAGCGGCGGACGCTGCACGAAGGGCACCGCGCGGCCGCCCTCGCCGTCGTAGCGCAGCCGCACCTCCATCTCGAGCCCGCGCAAGTCCGTCACCATGGTGCCGGGGGCGGTGGGCGACAACGACGACGACGCGTCGTGGTGGTGGTGGTGGTGGTCGTGGTAGTCGTCGTCGCCGTCGGAGCGGACCTTGCCGCAGCGGCGCTCGCTGAGGCGGCACTCGCGCTTGGGGGCCTTGAGGGGCGGGGCCGGGAGGCGCACGTGGATGGAGAAGGGCACCTGCTTGACGATGACGTGGACCTCCTTGGTGACGCCGTTCTCCGTCACGGTCTCGCGGCACGGCTGGGCGAGCTCGATCGAGACGTCGA
The DNA here is from genome assembly GCF_000313135.1 of Acanthamoeba castellanii str. Neff. Classification (NCBI taxonomy): domain Eukaryota; phylum Discosea; order Longamoebia; family Acanthamoebidae; genus Acanthamoeba; species Acanthamoeba castellanii. Next base: position 74,440 of record NW_004457367.1, read on the forward strand.
GGCGCTGGGCCAGCGGGCGGGGGTGTACCACGAGGCGGTGGTACAGGTCGGCGTCGCCGTTCGGTCCGTCCTGACCGTCGAGCCGGTGGTGGGGGCCTAGACCGGGGCGCCCCTCCCCCCTCCCCCCGCCATGGTGCCGGCAATCAATTTCGTCTTCGCCTCCTACGGCGCATCCTCCGCCGCCGTCGAGCGGGAAGGAGTGCCTGCCCGATGGCAGGGTCGCAACGCCAGCGGCGGCGTGATGGTACATCGTCTCGGTCGGCGAACGGAGGAGGAATGTTCGGGGCTGGGGTGGGGATCGAGGGACTCGTGGTAGTCGTCGGGGGGTTGTGTAGGTGCGGAGGTGGGCTTTGGCGAGAGAGCGAAAGCGAAAGCGACGGAGAAGATGAAGAAACTTACTCGAGAGAGGGGATTGATTTAGGCTCCTAAAGGTTTAAGAGCGGTGATGGGTGGTGGGCACGTAGATGAAGAGGTCGACAGTCTGTCTTGGAGTAGAGAGAGCTTGGTCTCTCTCTTGTCGGTCAGAGGGTCGCGGCCAGCAGTGGCCAATGAGCGCGGTGTGACGCGAAAGCGAAGGGGGGGGCTGGTGGGCTGGGGGTGCGTGGAGGTGTGGTGGGCACTTGGGCGGTAAGGAACAAGTTCTAACGCCAAGCAAGTAAATAAATACGCGGCCGAAAAAGACCCGTTGCTGGACAAGCGCGATTGGGCCACGGGGGTTGGGTTTCGGAGTTGGCGGACCGAGACTTGCCTTGTAGGGAAGGTTTGGGAGCGTTCGGTGGAGGATTCGGGAGAGATATAGCTCCCGTAGTGGGGGAACTGGTGCTCTGCATACCTGGGGTACCAGAGAAAAGGGAGACGACGAAGTGCCGTTGCCTGTCCTCGACGAATGGCAATAGCCGGCCATGTGCCGCCCTTTCCGGGAAATCTTGGTTGGTTCGCGATTCAAAACCTGAGCTTGAACCCGGTTGGCTGGTGACCGTAGGGGTCGATGCCCAGCGCGGCGTGCGCGTCCGTCGAGTCGCTCAGGAGGTGGGCGCCAAAGAGGCCGCCCTCCACACCCGGCGAGTTCGGGCGAGGCCGCGTGCCCTGACCAAGAGAGCAGTGCCCACATGACAGACGCGTGGTGAGACGACACACTAGCGTGACGGTCGCACGGCGTGTGCGGTGAGAGTGCGGCTGCTGGTTTACCTCGTGGAGGGAGGGGAAGGTCTGGATCATGCCGGGCTCGCGCGGGAGAGGGGGTTCGGTGAAGTAGCGGTGGGAGAGGGCCTCTCGCGCGGTGATGCGCTTCTTGGGGTCGTAGGCCAGGAAGCTCATCAGCAGATCGAACCCCGCGTCGGTGGTGGCCGAGAACATCCTTTGCCGTATCGCCGACGGGTACGTCTGCAACACGATTGTCGTGAGTCCAATGGGCGATCGATGATCACCGATCGGCGATCATCGACGCTCGTCGGTGCGGGTGGTGGGCGGGTGGAGGGCAATGGTGAGGGTACCTTGAACTTCATCTTCTTGACGAAGGGCAGCTCGCTGAAGCCGGGCCACACGTCGTCGTTGGGCGTGCCGAGCATCTTGAATATTTGGTCGATCATCTGGAGCTCTGTCTGGGCCTTCATGAGGGGCTCCTTGCAGAGCATCTCGGCAAAGATGCAGCCCACCGCCCACATGTCGATCTCCCACGAATACTCCTTGGCCCCGAGGAGAAGCTCGGGCGCGCGATACCTGTTGGCAACCACAACAACAACAACATCACCACCAACGCGGAGGCGGACAAGCCGCGACATTTCAAGCCACTGCGCGCGCTACACGGATCAATCGGCCGCTTGGCGAGGTACCAAAGAGTGACGACGGGCTGGGTGTAGGGGCGCAGCGGGTCGCCGTAGTGCCGGGCCAGGCCAAAGTCGGCCACCTTGAGGATGCCCTTGCTCGACAGCAGCAGGTTCGACGTCTTCAAGTCTCTGATGCGGGCAAGAAAGTGAGCGCGAGACTGCGAAGAGGAGGAGGAGGAGGAGGAGGAGGAAGACGAAGACGAAGAAGAGGAGAAAGAAGAGGAAGAGGAAACAGCGGAAGCTCTTCATGCCACGTCAAAATTTCCGTGATTGTAGTGTTGTGTAGTGTGCGCACCTGTGGAGGTACCAGTTGTCGTGGATGTAGGCGATGGCCTCCAGGAGCTGCTGGAGGAGGCACTTGATCTCGGACTGGAGGAAGGGGTCGCGCATGGCGGTCATGAGGTCCTTGAGGTCGTGCTCGAGGAACTCCATCACCAGGTAGAACGAGTTGGGGTCCTTCCCGATCACGATCTCCTTGGCCCGCACCACGTTCGGGTGGTCCATCTCCATCAGCACCGCCAGCTCCCGCAGCGCCGTCACCGGGAACGACTCGTCGCCCTTGATCTTGAACTTCTTCAGCGCCACCACCTCCCCCGTCTCCTTGTCCTTCGCCCGGTCTGCGCTCGCACCGCGATGACGACGAATAACGGAGCAGGAGGAAAACGTAGAGGAGAGTGAAGAGGAAAAGGAGAAGGAGAAGGGTGAGAAGAGAGTAGAGGCCGACATGATTGACGTCTCCAAAGGGGGGGGGAGTGGCGGGGGGAGGGGTGTGCGTACGGACGACGCCATAGGCGCCCTCTTGGATGCGGTTGAGGCGCTCGTAGTGGTCCACGGAGCGGCAGCTGCGCATGGCGGCCACCAGGACCGGCAGGCCTGCTGCTGCTGCACGCAGCGGCGTTCCCTGGGGGCTGGCAGCTCGCTGCCCCGGGCTCGCCCCCTTTGGCGGCACCGACGATGAGGACGAGGACGAGGACGACGGCGAGGGCGCACGTGGGGCAGGCGAGGCTGGTAGGCCGTTGCCGGCAGTAGGCGTCGCTCCGCCCTCCTCTCGCTCTTTGCCGCCACTGCTGCTGCGAGCCCTCTTGGTGCCCACCGCGGGCGGCGTGTGCTCATCCTCCGCATCGTGTGCTCTACGTTTCGTGCTGCCGCTGGGAGGACTTAGACCCACGATTGGTCCGCGCCCTCTTGGCCGGCTTGGTTGCTGCTGGTCCTCCATCTCCATCATGAACAAGACCAACAATTCTTTTCCTTTTCTTTTCCCGATGCTTTTTTGTTGGCCAACTATTTCCTTTCTTTTTCGGCCGACACGTCAGTGAGGCAGCGTGGCGGAGTCGAGTTGAGCCAGCGAGGGCAGTGCAGCCACCACCTGACCACCACCGAACGTTCCGGGCTGGTGAGTTGATGTTCGGGTGGTGCTGTGCACGTGTGTGTGTGTGTGTGTGTGTGTGTGTGTGTGATTGGGAGTGTACCTGCTCCTGGTACTGGGGGTGTTTGGCCACGGGGTTGCCGTGGAGGTACACCGTCTCGATCGCGGGGGAGCGAATGCAGCGCAGCTCGTCAAAGGAGGCCAGCTGGTTGTCGTTGATCTGAAGAAAAGGTGCGTGCACCACAGTGAGCAACAAGTGCACTGGGCATCTTGAGCAGGCAGGTATGTAGAAAAACGGAAGGGGAGGCGGCAAACCCAGAGCTCCTCGAGAGACGTGAGGTGCTCAAGATTCTCGAGGTGCGCGATTCGGTTGGCCGACAGGTCGAGCGTCTTGAGGGACACCAAGTTATCGAGGCCGGCTATTCGGTCGATGCCGTTGTGAGAAAGGTAGAGCTCTTCAAGCAGTCGCAAGTTATCCAGTCCCGTGATCTCAGTCAGCCTGTTTGACTGCGCGCACAAGTTAAGGAGGAGAAGAAACACTTTCTTCGGCTGGCCGGTAGCGCGACGAGTAGGTACCTGGATGCTAAGTTTTCTGAGGTTGGTAAGCTGGTCCAGTCCCTGCTTTCATGAACGTTCGCGTACGTGCAGAGCAGGAAAGGAGGATTCAAGTCGTATAATAAGCTGAAGCCATAGAGATGCAAAAGGAAGACGCCTCCGCGTACCTGAATGCGTGTGATCTTGTTCTTGCCCAGCCACAGGTTCTCCAGGTTCACGAGCCTATCCAGCCCCTCGATGGTCTGCACCCCACCGCGTGTACACACACGTGAACGCGCAACGTAAGCATCGTTTCCACCGTTTTGTGGTGCACCACGTAAGCGCTCGGCATAACGAGCAAAGCAGCGCTTGGGAGGGGGGGGGACCCGGATTCTGTTGGACCCGAGCTCCAGGGTGGTGAGAGTGGTGAGGGTATCCAGGCCTGAGTAGCAGAAGCGATGATCATCAGCAGAGGAGCCACAGCACCGCAGAGCAGATCATGGCAGAAGCTGGGAAGAAAGAGGGAGGCGGAGGGACTTGCCTTCGATCTTGGAGATCTTAGCAGCGATGAGATAGAGCTCGGTGAGGTGCGGCAGACCCTCGTGCGTCAAATTCTGGATGCGCCGGAAGACGTTGAAGGAGATGTCCAGGTACCTGCGACCACCCCCAACCAGTCAGTTTTGGCGAGTCCCGGCAAGAACGACTCTGTGGCAACAACGAGGCAGAAGAGCATCGAGCCGGTGGTGAGAAGGTACGTGAGGGAAGGAAGGGAGAGGTTCTCGAGAGCGGTGATTTGGTTGTCGTAGAGGTCCAGCTCGCGCAGGCTGGTGAGGGCCTCGAGGTTCTCGATCTTGTGCAGCTGGTTGTTGCGCACCACCAATTTCTGCCCTCGCCCACCACCACCAAGCAAGCGAGCAAGCAAACCGATGCAGCACCCGTCAGTCAGCTGCCCCCATAAGAAAACGTGGCGGGCACAGGGGGTAGGTGCTCACCTCCAGAGCGGGCAGGTTGTCGAGGTTCTCAAGGCGTTGGAGGCGGCAGTGGGTCAAATCCAACTCCTGTTTGGCAAAGGCCAAGCCCTCATCAGAAAGCCGCACCTCGTGGACCAGCAGATCTGTGCCTGCATAAAATGATGTAAACTGTACGAGAGGGTGGGGCACCTTGGTTGTGGGCGGTATGGTGTATCCCTCCCCCAAGCGGGAATGGGGCTTGTGGGACAGGTCCACGTATTCGGCATTCTCCTCGATGGCGAACGAGGGCGTGTTTCCCCTACTCGCGGCTGGTGCACCCTCCATCTTCTTCTACTCTTTGCTTTTGTTTTTTCTTCTGTCGACCAAAAAGGCCGCGAAAGAGAAAAGGCGAAGTGCAATTCGTAAAATAAATAATAACAAACAAATACAAACCCCTCATGCGGGGTCCCTTGCTGCCCGTGGGGGACGCGTCGGGAGCGGAGGCCCTCGAGCACACCTTCGTGGTGTTGAGCGCGGTGTCACTGTGCCTCGTGGCACCGCTCGTGCTCACGTTCGTGGTGTTCAAGCGCAAGTTCCCGTCCTACCTCGTCCTTTCCTTCCTCTTGTGCTCCATGGGGCTCCCTCTCTTCAGCCTATTCAACGCCTTCTTCGGGTTCGTGCTGGCCGCCTTCTTTCTTTTCCCTGCCTCAATTCCGTCAGCTTTCGTTCTTTTAGGTCCCCTCCCGTCTGACTTGGCTGTTGTTGTTGGCGCGCGCGCGTGCGTAGGGTGGAGCACCTGCTACGGGAAGGAGGCGTGGCCTGCCAGGTGCAAGCCGTCGGCATCCAGTTCTTCGCGGCCGGCATCGTGTGGGCCTGGTTCTTCCTAGGCCTCAACCTCTACACCATCGCCGTCTGGCAGGTTCACCTCTGCTCCCACCCGCACTGCCGCTTTCCCCCACACACGACACACACGGCACACGACACGACACGACACGACACGACACGACACGACACGACACGACACGACACGACACGACACGACACGACACGACACGACACGACACGACACGACACGACACGACACGACACGACACGACACGACACGACACGACACGACACGACACGACACGACACGACACGACACGACACGACACGACACGACACGCACTTGCCAATTGCACTGAGGGTGGGTGCAGGTGGGCGGTGCCAAGAGGCTGGGTCGGGTGTACCTGGTCCTCACGTGGGGCTTTTCCGGCATCCAGACCATAATCCCGGTACCCCAAACCCCCGAACCACCTTTCCTCCCTCGCAGCTTCCTCTGCCCACACGAGCCATCATTCGTCCTTTATCTTTCATCATCGAACCACCACCGCCGCCACCACCGCCACCACGATCATGCAGTTTGCGTTCGGGCACACGGGTCCGGCCGGCTTCTGGTGCTGGATCGACTCTGGCGACAATCACGCCTGGTACGTGCACTCACCCAGAACCGTGGCCTGGCGTGTTCTCACGCGCATCGCTTACCACGCGGTATCCGTGGTGGTGGTGGTGTGGTGGTGGTGGTGGTGGTGGTGTGGCAGGGAGCTGGGGTTCTTCTACGGGGAGGTCGGGCTGCTGCTGGCGGTGGGGGTGCTCCTCTGGGCGCGGGTGCTCTACGTGATCATCTCGTACTCGCTCGATCCGATGCGCGCGGGCCTGCACGGCTACCTGCTGCGCCACGCCCTGCTGGTCGCCATGTTCGTCGGCGTCATGGTGGTGCTCTTCACCTACCGCCTCTACCAGATCTTCGACGACCCCCCGTTCTTCTTCCAAGCACGTGCGTGCCCCCAACCGCATTGACGTCGACTGATCGCATGTGTTTGTTGTTTTATTTTGCTCTCATTATGATCATGGTTGGTGCAGTGCACGTGGTGTCGCTGTCGGGGCAGGGCTTCATCACATTCATCTGCTTCGGCATCTCCAAGGAGAACTACAACCTGTGGAAGAAGGCCGCCCTCGCTGGCGCCCGGCGGCTCCGGCGATGCTGTCGGCCGACGGCCCGCGACCCGGCCCCCTGGCGCGGGGACGAGGACACCGTGCTCCTCTCGTCGGACCACGACCCCGACGGTGAGCGGTGATGCTGATGACGATAGGGAACAACCAACAACAACAACATGGCCAACAACAGCAGCAGCAACAACAACATGGCCAACAAGCTACACATCGGCGCGTGCGCTCGCGTGTGTATGTATATTTCCTGTACTTGCTCTTTTCTTTGTCTTCTTCTTCCTCTACTCGTGGGTGCTTTGGAAGCACTCGGGCAGATCGTGCGGGTCGACCTGGATGGTGGCGTGGTTGATGCCGTACCTCGCACACGTCTCCTGCGCAGCGCCCAACACCTCGCGCTGCTCGGCTCCCTCCTCCGCTCTGTTCCCGCACCCTCAACGTGTGAGAGAAGAGCCTCCATTCAATGTATGCATTGGTGGTACAGGTGGCGAGCCGGGTGTGGGGGTACCGGATGTGGCACGACAGATAGACCTTGCCCAGGGTGATCTGCCAGATGTGCAGATCGTGCACACTGCTCACCCCTGCACCCCCCCAACCATGCCGACACACCTTGGGGAGATGAGGAGCTGCTGCTGCCATCACCGCGGACTAGCGGAGAGAGCAGTATTGGAGGAGAGGGGGGAGGGTGGAGTACGAACCGTCGATGGCTTCGAGGGAGGCGTGCACGAGGTCGAACGAGATGTGGGAGGGGACCGTCTCCATCAGTACGCCCAGGATCTGCCGCAAGATCCTGCACGCGCGCCCAACCCCCCCCCAAGTTAATTCCAGTTCAGTTCCACCCGCGAAGGGAGAAGCGTCAAAGAAAGCGAAAACATGTAAAGGGGAATAGCGGGTACTTGACGGTGGTGAAGAGGGTGATCACGCCAAAGACCAGGGACGCGATCGGGTCGGCCAAGTTGAAATAGGTCCGCGAAGCGCTCGGGGAGCCCGTGGTCACTTGGTTGCCCACCTGCAGCACATTTCGATATACGCAGGGGCGGCGTAAGCAACGTGTTCGCGGGGGGGGGGGTGACCAGACAACGTTGGGCCAACAGAACCCACACCCAACGTTGTCTGCATCAGTGCGCGAGCAGGCCAATGATGCGGGTGCTATATACCCATACGACCACCGCGGCGCCGATGATGCCCACCGACTGGATGCAATCGCCAAGCACGTGAATGAGAGCCGCCCGCACGTTGACGTTGCCTGGATGAACACCGCCCCCGCCCACACCACACAAACTTCAGCATCGTGGATACACGGGCGTGCCGGCCGGATCCTCGTGTCACATCTTGGGAAAGGCGCGTCGTCATACCCTCGTGGCCGTGGCCGTGTCCGTGCGAGTGCGCGTGCCCGGTGTGGGTGCGCACCACCTCGACCACCTCTTCGCCTGCCAATATTTATATATAGAAAGGTAGAAATCACCGTGAGTGAGGGGCAGTACTCTTAGGGGGCGAGGGAGGCGAGAGAAGTGTACCGGGGGCGGGGACTGGCGGAGGCGGCGGCGGACCGTGGGAGTGGCCGTGGGGCGCGTTGCCCCACGCCAGGATGAGCGCATCAACGATATTCACCACCAACCCGCACACTACGCCACAACACACACACACACACACACACACACACGGCGCGCGTGTAAGACCATGCGCTCCATCAGAGGCACTGACAAACGCATTTGATTTTGAGGGAGGGAGGGAGGTGTAATGTATACCTCCAATGATGGTCATGATGCGGCCATCGAGAGTTTCGCCCTCCTCTCTGCGCGCAGCACGTCCGGTGACAATTAGTGTACCGCCGGTCGTCGTTGGAAAGGGAATGGAAGGGATGCGGCTGGACGCCGAGTGTGTACTTGATGTCCGCGATGAGTCTGAGGATGGCCTCGTAGACGAGCACGCCCACGAGCGCCCAGATCATCAGCACCGAGGCCAACGCGCCCAGGATCTCTGCCCTGGAGTCGAGAAGCACAACAAACAACAACAACAACAACACACACAGCGAAGATGAGGAGGGTGAGGAGATGGTTGGCCCATGGTTGGAGCTAGTCATGTGGGCGTGGTGGTGGAGGAGGTGGGGTCACCTGTAGAAGCCGAACGACATGCTCTTGGTGGGTGCTCGGCGGGCGATACCCATAGCCACAAGCGACAGGAGCATCGCCGCCACATCGGTCAACTGGCACCGATTGTTCGCGTGTGCGTGTGCGGTGAGTAAGGGCACAATGCAACGAGCGGCTGCATGTGCATGCGTGAGGGGGCCAAATGAAGTGAAGTGATTGGGGGGGGGTACGCACCAGATGGGCGGCGTCTGTGATGATGGCGAGGGAATTGGCGAGTACGCCGCCCACGATTTCGCCCACCATGAAGACCAGCGTAAAGACCGTGGCAACGGTGAGAGCAATCATGGCCTTCCTGTCCCCCGCATCCATCTTGCGCTTTCCCTTCTTCCCCTTCTTCTTCATTATTGTCTGTGTGAGTCAGAGTGCCCGTTCGTTCTGGTGCTGCAGCATGGCAGCCACGCGGCTCGTTCAAAGAAACCAGCGGTTGTACCTTTGAGCCGTGGCCGTGCCCATGACCGTGGCCGTCGTCGTGGGAATGAAGCTGGTGCTACGGCGGAGAAGTGCGGTGCAGCGGGGGGGGGGGCTTACGTGAGCTGGGCAGTGCGGCACAACGTATGCGCAAGGTGGCCACGTCCTGCACGGAACAGGCGTATGCACAAGGTGGCGTACAAGTAGCGGCGCCCTTTCACCTCCAAGCGAGGACCCGCCGTCTTGTACGTTGCCCGGCGAGTAGTGAGCACCCTCCTCCTCATCCATATTTTGAGACTTGTGTAGATGCCGCGTACCCGCAGGCGAGAAAGGGCGGCGGATATCTCGCATTTTCGCCGCTAGAAATCCGAGAGAAACGCTGTGGAGTTTCTTCTTGATTTCTCAACTTTTCTTCAACGAGCAGCAATTAATAACTTCTTTTTCGGGGCGAACAATAGAGAAGGGGGCTGTTAGTGATGGACTCAACAGTGTCGGGACGAGCTTATGTGACGGGTACATGCCACACCACCCCGAGCCTGTTGCTTTCGCCGAAACGGTTTGTTGGGGGGGGGGTAACAACCACCTTCGCCACCGTCAGTGGTGCGGGGGGCCGACAAACGGGGCGACTCTGCCGAGGCCGAGGGCGGGCTCTACTATGTGCTGGCGGCCTCAGACGTGGCCAAGGCCAAGACCCGCTCCGTGCCCGGCCCGACATCCGCCTGGAACGACACCCTCCAGCTGTGCGTGCTCCTCCCCCTGCCCTTGCCCTTCCGCCATTGGCCGTCGTGTGTGCTGAGAGTTAAGGCGTGGCTGGCTGCCTGGCGGATGGCAGGGACGTCGACCACCCGTTCGGCAAGCTGGAGGTGTTCCTGTGGCGGGAGCTCAGCGGCGGCTCTGACCAGTTCCTGGTACGAACGTTCACCCACCACCGCCGCCGCCGCCGCCAGGCCTGCATTCATGCCAACGTGAGGCGCGCACAATTTGTGCTTAATTCAGAGACTGTGTGGCTCGTTTTGCGGTCTTGTGTTGCGTGTGTGTGTGTGTGTGTGTGTGATCAGGGTCGCGTGACGGTGCCGCTGGTGGAGATCTGCGACGGGAAGCCCCATCAAAACGTGCACCCGCTGCAGGGGCGGGCGGCCGAGGAGCACGTGGCGGGCGAACTGGAGCTGCTCGTCCAGTTCAAGTACATCCGCGTACCGTGCCCCCCCTTGCCCCCATCTAAGTCTTCTTTCGCGGCTTGTCTCGTCTGCCACGCGTGCCTCACAAGTGTGGTGGCGGGTACACGCGATGCTGCTGGTGGTGAGCAGAGCTGGGACATTCTGTATCGGGGCATCCAGTACATGTTCGAGCAGCAATGGACCAACGCCGCACAGGCCCTCACCTCGGCCATCCAGTCGTTCCCAGGTGCACCCCTCTCCTCCCCTCCTTTTGTTGCCTTTTGCATTTACGTTTGCTGTAGTAGTTGCTGTTGCTCTGCTCACTCTCGGCGTGGTGGTGGTGGCCTGGTGGCCCTGTGGCCTGCAGATGTGGAGCACCTCTACAGCTACCGATCGGAAGTGTTCCTCCAGATGAACAAGCTCTCCGAGGCACCTCTTCATCCCACCCCACCCCACCGTCATGACCTGGACTAACCAATGCCGTGTGTCATCGTGTCGTCGTGTGTCGTGTGTCGTCGTGTCGTCGTGTCGTGCGTCGTCGTGTCGTGCGGGGCACCACTAGGCGATGGCGGATGCGGGCAAGGTGGTGGACATGAACCCCAATTGGGCGGAGGGGTACTACCGCGTGGGCCGGGCCTTTTTCGCCGCGCAGGACTACACACGCGCCGAGGAGGCCTACCAGGAGGGCCTCAAGAAGAACCCCACCGACCCCAACCTGGTCCAGGGCGTGGAGCTCATCCGACGCAACTTCACCAAGTCCCAGGTGCACCCGCCCCACCCCCACCCACTGCTCAAACGCAACGCATCCTAACCACACACGCGCGCGCGCGTGTGGTGGGGGGGGGATGGTCGCATGCAGGTACGGGAATCGATGATGGCGGGCAAGGCGTGCTTCTCGCGTCGCGAGTTCGTGGCGGCCACGCTCCAGTTCACTCGGTAACCAAACCACTTTTGGACCCCTCGCTCTGTTCTTTTTGATCTGGCGTGGTGCCTTCCCGGAACCCCGAATTTACCCCCCATTCACTCACTTGAATGCAGGGCGCTGGAGGCCAATCCGGCGAGTGCGGCGCTGCTCATGTACCGCGCCATCGCCTACATGGCCAACGGCAACAACGCCCAGGCACAACGCCCCATCTCTCCCCCCCCCTCCCTAACCACCCCCGACCTACTGACGCGATCGTGTTGTTGTTGGTTGTTGGTTGGTTGTTGGTTGTTGTTGGTTGTTGTTGGTTGGTTGTTAATGCCGTAGGCGTACGAGGACGCCATGCAAATCGCCCGTCTCCACCCCGATTGGCCCAAGACGGAGGCGGCCAAGCAGGGCATGCTGGGTAAGCGTGGGCGGGGCAACATCAAGTCCAAGCCCCGCTGGTTCGTCCTCAAGCACCGCTTCCTCTACTACTACGACTCCAGCGCCGTACGCTGCCTCCCTCCCTTCTCCCTTTTTGCCGGTGCCGGCGTTGCTCACGCACGTGCGGGGGGGGGGCTGGGGATTGTTGCGCACTCGCAGGACACGGAGCCCAACGGGGTGATCTGCCTGGCGGGCTTCGAGATCAAACCGGAGGGCCGCTTCGAAATCAACGCCGAGGGCCGCTTCCAGATCGCCTTCCCCGAGTACTACTACACTCCGCACCGCGCGCCAATGGAGGAACGAACGAAAAGGTGGGGCTGACGGTGGTGGCTGATGGGTGACGCAGGCGCTCGTTCCGGCTGAAGGCCACATCCGACGCTGAGAAGGACGAGTGGGTGCGCCATCTCACCCCTCTCGCCGACTCCCCCCTCAGCCTGCCCCTCGACCAGGTGCCCCTCTCCTCCCCGCCCCGCCCTTCCGATTCCTTTGCGCATGGCCCTCTCCCCCAACGCCCCCTTACCTTGTGTGCCGTGTGTGTGTGTGCCGTGTGTCGTTGGCGGTGTCGTTGGTCGTGTCGTGTGTGCATAGAGCGAGAACGTGATCTACTGGAACACGCCGGCCCTGGCCAAAACGCACTCCTACACGGCGCTCCTCGACGCCCTCCCCTCCCTCCTCCCCATCAAGGTATGACCGCCATTCATCACTCCTCTCGGCCTTCTGCTCCCCAACAATCTCCTCACCTCGCGCCACTTCCCGCCTTTGCTGTCCGCATGGCGGCTTGCGCGTTGGCTGGTTGGCTGGTTGGTTGCAATCGCCAGCTGGCCTCGACGGTGGCGCGGCGGATCGACACGGCCCTCACGACCGTCTCCATCAGCAACGCCGACCACGAGGGATGGCTCGCCAAGCGGCGCGAGCTCATCGACGAGTACAAGCAGCGGTACCTCCTCCTCTCCTCCCACCACCACCACAACTCCAAACACTCAACACACTCCCTGGTTGCGACATTACTACCAATAATCATCATCATCATCATCATATACAAGTTATCATCCATAATCATCCTCATCGTAATATAATATATAATATCGCGTGCTTGCGCGCCATTGGTAATCGTTAATGGGCTGGCAGGTGGTTCGTGCTGAAGGACGCGAGCCTGCACTACTTTGACGACCAGCAGCCCAAGGACCCGCAGAACGTGACGGCGCAGGGCCTGATCGAGCTGCAGGGCACCACGCTCAAGGTCACCAGCGCGCTCCTCTTCATGTTCGAGATCGCCCGGTCCGACCACGTCGTCTACAAGCTGCGTGCCGAGAACGCGCACGACTTTGGGGTGTGGATCGACAAGCTCGGCCGCGTGTGCAAGCGCCTCGGCCACCACCTCGACTCGAGTTCCATCCTGCAGCCCTCCGACGACGCGCCCGCCGCCCCGCCCTCGCCCGTCGCCCCGCTTTCGCCCGCCACCTCTCGCCCCGCGCCCGTCGCCGCCGCCGCAGCCGCCGACTGGAACTCAAGCGGGAGCGGCAGCACCAC
>NW_004457367.1:88026-92243 GCF_000313135.1 Acanthamoeba castellanii str. Neff
ACCACCACGCGGCGCGACAGCGGGCGGGAATGGAGCGACTCGCCCGGGAGCGGCCGGAGCGCGACGACAAGCCCTTCCATTGGTCGAATTGCAGCGGCGGCTGAGGGACCTAGTTACGAGCGCAAGGTGACCGTACTGACCGCGGGCGGAGCTCAGGCCCCCACGTCGCCATCGTTTTCGTCGGAAGAGGTCGGCTGGGGCGAGGCGCCGGTCAGCCCGGTCCTCGGGCGGGGCGGCGGCACCCACCGCATTGCGCGCAACCAGACCTCCCACGCCGAGCTCAAGTACTTGGAATTCCACTCTCTCCCCCCCCACGTCTACTACCAGTCACGTGCTGATTTCCTGGTCGCGGCCGCGGCGTGGCCCCACCAGGTATTTCAAGCAGTTCGGCCTCGACACCCCTCCCGTGGAGGCCCGCGGAAAGAACGTCGGCGATGCCTCCCATCTCGAGAAGGGTACAGTTCCTATACACACACAACGCGCGACACACGACACACGACACACGACACACACACGACACACACGACGCAACACACACCACATCGCGCACCGGGGGGCTCACCGCCTGCATTGGGGGGCGTGCGTGCGTCTGTCAGGTTCGCTGCCGCCGTCGCTGTCGACGCTGCACCGACAAAACTCGCTCAAGAACCTGCGGCAGGAGGCCGTCCTCCTGGAATCCCGCGAGGCGGAGTCCGGCGGCTGCTGCTCGTCCTGCGTGCTCATGTAAGCTGCAGCCGCGGGGGGGGGGCGGGTAGGGAAGGTGGATTCGCACACAGTTTTGATGGTTTTATTTTTTGATCAATGTTCGGAGGAGGATTTACACGAGTTCGAGAAAAGAAGAACCTGGTGGCGCACGCACCAACCACCACTCATCAGTAGGGCTCCGACGGGATATCGCAGAGAGCCACGGAGAGGAGCCCCTGCAGCTTCTTTTGCTGCACAGCACAGACACCAACAACGAAGACCACCAATATATATCAGCATACACGACGTCGCTTCAAGGGAGGTTAGGGTCCGACGGAGAGGGGTACCAGCGGCGGCTTGTCGCTGGCAAGCTTCCATAGGCCGGGGAGGGAGGTGAGGAGGGCCTGCTTGATGACGCCCACGCACGTGACCACGTTGTAGAGTCTCCCGCCCGCCGACCTCCCGCGAGGCGTCACGCTCACCGGCGCCCGAGACATCGTCTCCTCGTCCTGGAACGACACGCGTGTGTGTTACACAAACCAACAACCAACAACAACCAACAACGCAATCATAGGTGATGCTGAGGGTTGGGGGGTGTAACATACGACAAGTTCGCGCATGAAGGACTGGACGAGGGCGAGGTTCTGGGGCGAGATGAAGGTGTTCATGGAGGCCATGTAGCTCTCCTTGTCGCCGAACGGGATCCCGTTCATGAGGCTGTAGACGCACTTGGAGACCAGCATCAGCACCCGGTGCTGCCCGCCGCCGCTGCCGCCGGCGTTGACGCCCGCGGCCACGAGCGCCGGCGAGAGGAAGCGGAGGAAGAACAGGTTGGCCACCGCCTGCACGTGCATCTCCGGCCAATGCCGCTTCACCTCAGCGCTCACCTGGCCCAGCACGCGCCGCACCGACCTGGAATGCAAACGCACGACACACACACGGCCCATGACACGCGCACACGTTTCGATCGAAGCGTGAGCCACGGAGCGAATCAAAATCGAGCGATTGGGGAATGTGGGGGGTACAGGGGGCAGCGGTGGGCCGATGCGCAGACGTGGACGAGGAAGGCCTGGGCCATCTCCAGCACCCGCCTCGCGCTCTGCTCCCGGTCCTGCGCCGACGGATTGCGGGCCGGATCCAACTCGATCGGCGATTCGAGCGCGGAGGCGGCGTGCAGCAGGGGCGCCGTGAGGAATTCCAAGTATGCCTTGCCCTGTTGTTGCACCGTCACGCCAAATGAATATAATGCAAAACACATGATATCGCTATTTTGGCATCTAAATAAAAATCAACGAATGGGAGGGAAGGGGCACCTCCTGGTTGAGGAATGTGGTGAGCATGCGGAGCCCCACGCTGTCCTCGCGGAAGAGCACGGCCGCCTGCTGCTCGGCGCCGGGGTCGGCAGACCCGCCAGATGCGGAGGAGGAGGAGGGCGCGGCGAGGTTGAGTTCGTCGAAGATGACGACGAGGAGCAGGTTCTGCACTTTGCCCATCTGGGCGTAGAAGTTCATCACGGCCTCGAACACCTGCCGCACGGCCCGGCTGTCGTCTCCGCTCATCTCCAGACGCAGCAGCGTGCGCACCAGCACGTACTGGTCCCACGAGTCCTCCAACAGCATCTGCACGATCACACACACACACACACACACGAGACACACGCGCGCGCACCGTCATCAGCGGTCAGATCCAGGGACAGACTGAGGGAAGGGAGGGTGGGGGGCGACCTCAGTGAAGGCGTTGAGCATGCGGTGGTAGCTCTGGGACGGCACCGGCAGGCCCTCCTCCGAGGGTTCGTCGAGGTCGTGTTCCGCCTCCTCGGCCTTTTCCTGAAGTGGAGCGCAACCACACACACGATCACCGATGGCCGCATTAGCACCGGCACTCGGAAAATGCGGTCGTCTCGTGCCGTTGGTGTCATGTCGTCGTGTGGTGTCGTGTGGAGTCGCGTGGTGTCGTGTGGTGTCGTGTGGTGTCGTGTGGTGTCGTGTCGGAGAGGAATGTGCCTTGGAGGGCGGGGAGGGGGTGAGCGGCGGGGAGGGGGTGGACGCGCTCCGCCGCCGCACTCCGATGCCCAGCCGGGGCACTCCCTTGCCCGATTGGCTGCTCGGCGAGGCAGGCACTATTTGTACAAAAACCATAAAAAGAGAGCCACGTCAGCACTGCAAGCCCTCTGCCAATCAATGCGCTCGCATTTGCACGCGACCAATTGAATCGTGGATGAGGGCGTCTCGCACCGTCAGCGGGGGCCGCGGCTTCGCGGTTGGCGCCCCGGTGGGAATGCTTGGCCCCGTCGCCGTTCTTATCCGTGGTGGGCGTTTTGATGATCTTTTCGGGCTTCTTCCGCGGCGACGTCTGAGGGCGCAGCAACTGTTGTTGTTGGCACCACCGATGATCGTCACGGTATCAGTGATGAACTGAGGGGGGGGGTAAAGAACGAAAGCGACCGGGAGGGTGATGGACCTTGAAGATGTTCTGCTTGCGGTCGCTGTTCTTTTCCTTGCGCGTGGACTCCTCCGTCGTCCCCTTCTACAGAGATCAAACGTGATCAGCGCACTATTGCCCGACCCAATCCGAAATTGGGATTGAGTCGCGAAGAGGTACCATGAGCTGGGCGTGCGAGGTGAGGAGGCGCGCCTGCGCCTGATCGCACAGAGAGAAATCGGCAATGTCGATCCCCAGGTACCTGCATACCGCACACACACGCACACACACGCACACGCACGCACACGCACGCACACAGCGGTCAGCGGCCTGTGGAGTCCGTCTTGGCTGGAGTCGACGTGCGCGTACTTGGCTTCTTCGAGGGAGGCGAGGACGGGCGTGCAGGCGAAGCACATCACCTGCTTGGCCTTGCACCACACCATCTGGGACCCAGGCACGGCCACCGCGGTGAGCCAACATCATCAGCACCGTGACGTCACTGTGCCACCTTGAAAAGAGCAAACAAGCAGGGGTTGGTAGCAGCACCTCGCCGTGGAGGGTGAGCTGGTAGTCGTCGTCGTAGTCGTGCACGATCGTGAAGGGCGCCACCTTCCGGTTGAGGTACAGCGGCCGGAATGCGGCGAACGAGAGCGACGGGGGCTCCGTGATGGTGAAGTACTGCGACATGTGGTCCCCCGCCTCCATCCCCACTATCCGCTGCAGCGACTGGTAACACGACACGACACGACACGACACGACACGACACGACACGACACGACACAGCAACAATCAGGCTTTGTCGTTGCCAGGCGTGCGTGGGCATAGCGTGGATGGGGGAGGGGCCCACCGGCCCGGCCTGCTGGACGAGGCACTCGCGGTCGAAGACGATGTGGAAGGGGAAGAGCCGGCTGAGCCCCTTGGGCGGGAGGCCGATGGGGTGGGGTCGCGACCGCCGCAGGTCGGACGTCGACGCCGACGCCGACGACGATGGAGAGGAGGAGCGGCCAGCGGCGCCACCGGACGCGGCCAAGGCAGCGGCGGGGCACTGGAGGAAGATGCCGGAGCCCTCGCTTTGGTCTGAGTCGTTGGAGTTGTCCGAGTGGGTGGAGCTG
>NW_004457367.1:92264-101161 GCF_000313135.1 Acanthamoeba castellanii str. Neff
CGACGCTCGCGGCGACTCGCCGCGCGACGTTCGCCCTCCGCGCTCGTCCTCCGGCACGAACTAATCATGCCGGCGATGAAGTTAGGAGTGCGAAGCAGGTGATGATTGTGGAATGTGGAATGAGATGGGGGCTGCGGGTACCGGAGGGCTCCAGTTGACTTGGAACACGTCGGCGCCGTCGAGCTCTCGCGTCTTGGTCTGTTGAACGCTGATCCGCTCCAGCTTGAGGATCTCCATCGCGATTCCCTTCACGATGCCTGCTCGCCCCAACCAGCAGTTGTTAAGTACGGCAGCCCGAGGCGGCCCCCCGGGGGGGGGCGTCGGATGTACCCATGACGAGAGGGGCGAGGCCCAGGCGGGTCTCCTTGCCGGGCGAGTAGTGGAGCACGAGGCTGTCCTTCTTGCGTCGCGATACCCGGAACCTCGGGGACTTGATCTACACGACACGACACGACACGAGACACGACACACACACACACACGATTGTGAGCACATGTATGAATAAATAATGACAGGAGGAGGGCAAAAGGGAGAGCTGGGGCGAACCTCGGGGAAGTGGGCACCCTTGAGGAGGTGTGTGTGCAGGCGGTTGATGTTGTTGAGAAAGTCGGGCAGGTTGTCGCCCATGAACTCGAGCAGGTGCCCGTACGTCTGCACAGCACCACAATCACCGAGCGCGCATCAACCAAAGCCGCTGAAGTCATTTGGGCCGAAAAAAGAAGACTGCGGGCACGATGCGGGGGAGAGGAGGGTCATGTGCGACGTACGGTCTTGTTACGAATGTAGACCATGAACCAGTAGCCGGCGTGCTCCACGACTTCTTCGGCGGGCATGCCCAGCACCTGCGACGTATATCATCCACCACCACCCACCGCGTGTCTTCCATGAGCACCAGCGCCACGAAGCTCACCAGTGGCGAGGGATCCCCTTTTGCAATCCCTCAATTCGCCTCGCTCTTCGCTCTTTTGCTCCCCTTCTCTCTTTTTGCTCTTCGCTTCGCTATTTTGCTCGAGAGAGGAGTTGGGCGGGGGCAAACCTTGGAGGCGGCGGCCACGATGTCGTAGAGGGTCTGGTCGTCGTAGGGCCGGTCCATGGTGAACTCGAACGGGCACTTGGCGCCCGCCACTATCTTGGCCCACTCCTTGTCCGAGAACTTGCTCAGCACCAGGTCCTACACGCGCCCAACCCACCCGCCACCGTTAACAAGAAGGATGAAAAGATGAACGCAAACCACATCCCACAGAAGTGCACGTGGGCTCGCCATTGGCACGAGTAGGAGAGAGGGGGCAGTACCTTGACGGCCAGGAATACGAGTCCGTACATCTTCCGGTGTTAAAAGAATGGAGAGGTGGAGGTGGCACTCCGATCTTTACGAAAATCTTCTTCTCGAGACGATGTGTTGTGCCTTGTGTGGCGGCAGCGGTGTGGTGGTTTGCAGGACACGCGTCCGTCTCCAACGTCTTCAGGTTCCTTCTTCGGTTGCAGCCGTCAAGTCTCTCTTTCTGGCGGTGAGGGGACTCCGCAGGCAGCTTTGACGAGGAGCTCGTCCACAATGTCCGCACCTTCCGCCCGTCTTCCAAGCGGTGAACGTGCGTCGACACTTAGCGACGCCACGTAACCGCAAGAACAACCAGCACGGGCCAATGTCGTTCGCGCATCACATCTCTTTTAATATTAAAAGCCCGAAGTTTCGCGTGGGCACAGTTGATGGGGACTGAGCCCGGCCAATCAGCCCACCTGCGCACCTCTTGTCCGCCCCTTTCCCCTGACTTTGCGCTCACGACAGGCGAACTCAACAGGTCATTGCGGGGGGGAGGGGGGATTAGGTGGGAAGGTGGGACAACAACAAGTGTGGAGGAGGAAGAACGACGAATACAAAACGTTTGTGGTGCGATGTGATGAGGGGTGGGTGGGCGGGTGGGTGGAGAGGTCAGGGCAGGAGGAAGGCGAGGGCGATGACGCCGATGAGGACCAGGAAGAGGGCGAGGATGACCGTCCACATGCAGCCGGCTGACGACTTCTCGTCAATCTTGCGGATGGCCATCGTCGCCTTCGACACGCTGCGACACGTGCACCCCACACCAGAGCGAAAGAACGAAGGAGAACGAAGGAGAACGAAAGAACGAAAGAGAAAGGAGGACGCGTCAAATTCTGGCTGGGAGCCGTGGTCTGGGCGTGGCGGGTCATTCGTCCGGGTGGTGGGGGAGCGTACCGGGTCTGTGTGGATTGCACCTCGTGATCCAGGTCGGCGATGAGGTCGATCTGTTCATCCACTTCGTGGCCTGCAGATACGAACACATGCAATGACTGTCACTTCCGGGGATTCCTCGCTCATGAATGAATGCGTGCGCATGGTGGCGGTGGAAAGCTGTGTACCGATGTGAAGGGCAATGTTCTTTTGTCGTTCAATGCTCTCGCCCAGGATGTCGAGCAGCTTGTCCTGCTCTGCACATCACAAAAGCGAAAGCGAAAGCGAAGTAAGAGAGAGTTGCGATATCGCTTCGTGAGGCCCCACACGCGCCAAGCATGCAAACACACAAAAGACACAGAATGTGCGGCAGAGCGCTGTCGGTGTGACGAGCGCAACGCTCCCATGCATGAAGAAGCGACGGGCTCACCTTGTATCTTCTGGCTCGAGAGGTCGTGTACGCCACGATTGTCCAGGTCCTTCGTTTCCGACGTTTCCTGCGCACGACCAGCCACTTGTGAGGCAAAGAGAGACAAGTGGCAATAGGTAAAAAATACAACAAAAAAGGGCAAATAAATAGAAGTGATAAATAGGGAATATTCACTGCATCATCAATTAATCACAAAAGCACAAACCTGGGGGGCGCCCCAGCGCAGACCGGGTCGTGGCTGAGAGCCGCCTGCCTCAGTGTGACCCAAAAGCGAAGCCCTACCACCACAAGACGTCAGAACGGGGGGGGGGCAGTACGAAACCACGAAGAAGAACGGGAAGGGAGATCGATGATGAAGCTTACCTTTCGTAGGATGTGAACTTGCTCATCTCTTCTCGTCTCTAGTGTTTGCAGCGCTCCGCCTTTTGCGTTGCTTTAATTTGATGATGCGCTGAAGCAGCGGTCTTGATTTTCCGATTCCGTTTCTGCAACTCACACCAAACGCAAAATTTTGAGACCTGTTTGGTTAATTTTGAAATAGAGGCAAGACCGCGTCCAGCGACGTGAATTCGGTGCTGATCAGGCTTCGGCCCAACCAGCTCGGCCTTGCTTTGAGGCAGTTGCGATGCCTAGGGCACACCGGGATTCTCCGGTACCAACAACAAAGCGCGGTCTGCACAAAGGCCATCAAGCCGCACCGCAGCGTGGAAGCTGTCCCGGACCATTGCTTGTGTGCTGTGGGCAACCGGTCCGCGCCTGGACTCTCCCCCCCACGTGGAAATGCCGAATTAGGTAGCTTATCGAATCTCGAGAGAAAACGTGCAGCGCCAAGCTAGGTACCTAACCTCCGACTGCGGACCGAGTTCCCGGCGCCCCACCTAAGCCAAAGACCAACCCACCATTCCTTCAACAACACAACCACCTACGGGCTCCCCGCACTGCTGCTCGCCACTCGCGCATCTCGCCCAAGAAGCAAAGAAGCAGCAAAATGGCCCACGCTGCGGAGCGGCTCCTGTCAGCGGCGGCACACGCCCTCCGCAGCGATGACGAGCGGCGGCGAAGTGTGGCGGCCCTTCTCCTGGCCGCCTTCCCCACGGAGGAGGCCGCCCTGCCCCTGCTCTGTCGGGCCATTTCCCTCGAGGTGTCTGCCACTGGTACCTCCCCCTCCCTTGGCTTTCTCCTCCCCCCCAATGTAGATCGTCCTCCTCGTTTTGTGCATTAGGCCTATGGTGCGGCTGAAGCTCACACCCTTGCAATAAGAAACCTTGTGCCTGTGGTGGAATTTTATCCAATTCGGATTTGGAATGCAGCCGCATGTCTTGCGCGCGTGCCATTGGTGCCCCTATGGCCTAGCACCTAAAAGAGGACCAGGCGTCCGACGAACTCACAACTTCTCTGCTTCCACACTTAACGTGTTCCTGTTGTGTGTTGGCTGACCACAACCAATGGACCCACTTTAATGTCCGTGCAGCTGACGAGGGCGTACTATGGCGAGGCGGTGGTCTGGCGGTTGATCTCGTCGGCGAGTTCGCCCGCCAGGCCACGTTGGGCAAGGGCCTCCCGGGGAACACCCTGATGGCCAATCTGGTCCGCACCCTCTGCAAGCGACCGGCCAGCGTCGAAGTCGACCCCGCACGCCTGGCCCTCGAGCTGGGCCTCCAGCTCGCTCCGCCCGCCTTCTACACCTCCATATCGCCCACGCCATCACGCCGCGCGCCTCATCGTCATCACCACCACCATCAGCCCCGATCGCTGGGCTCGGCCTCGCCCCGCGGGCTGCGTAGCGCTTCGAGCCACCACATGGCCATGGCCCGCATCCACTCGGTGGAGATCTCCGTACGCACGCCGGACGCAAGCGAGGAGGAACGTAACGACGACGACGATGACGTGGACGAGCTTCATTTGCGGGCGCGGCGATTGGAAGAGGAAGAGAGCAAGCTGGCGGCGCAGGCCCAACAGGCCTACTTCCGCGACATTGTGGCGCCCAACCGCCGCAAGCTGCAGGAGCTGGCCCTCGAGTTCCTGCAGGCCATCGATACAGCCATGCGCGCGTGCTCGCCCGCCCTGCGCGCGCTGCTGCGGCACATGTTCGGCGCCGTACGGGAGCGGTTCCCTGGGTCGGAGTTCAAGGCCGTGGGAGCGCTCATCTGCCTCCGCCTCTTCTGCCCCGCCATTGTCGCGCCCGAGACCCACAACCTCACCAAGCCAGGTAAACTCTACCAGCCGGAGTGTCGTGTCGTTGGTCGTGTCGCGTCGTCGTGTCGTGTGTCGTGTGTTGAGTGTAGATTGCGCGCGAGTGAGGTGTTGAAAATAGATTGTATTGATTGACTCGGGTTGCGACCAGGGGAAGTCACGCCCAAGGCCAAGCGCAACCTGGTGCTGGTGGCCAAGCTGCTCCAGACGCTGGTAAACGAGACACCCTTCGAGAAGGAGGTGTGCATGCTGCCCTTCAACGGCTTCATCCACGACCACATCCCTGTCGTCCACTCCATGTTCCTCGCCTGGATGGTACCAACTCCCGTCGTGCGGTACTCACAATACATGGCCCACGTGAGACTAACATCGATGGTGGTGCCAGGCGGAGTCACGGTCGCTGACGTCCCCGAGCGCCCCCGTGCCATTGGCCTGTCATCTTCGGCCGAAGGAGTTGCGGCGACGCATGACCCTCGCCCTCGCGGGTAACTGCCCACAGGAGCTGGCGGCCTTTCTGTCGGCCCATCAGGTGGTCTGCAACCCCAACGTTGCCGCAGATCCACGCCTTCCCGAGGAGGATCACCACCCTGGGCAGCCCGACATGGAGCTCCTCTCATCGTCGTGGCCGTCGACATCGTCGTCATCACTGCTGTCGTCGTTCCCACGTCCGACGGTAGCACACGAGAAGCCGCGCGCCGCCTCCATCGACTGCCTTGCGAGCCTGCACAAGAAGTGTCTGGGCAGCTTCTCCGGCCCGTGCAAGCAAGGTGCATAACACACACATTCTGTGCATTGCTCGGTTCTCACCGTATCGGCTGGCAGAGGTGCTGCAGTGGACGCCCGTGGAGGTAGCGAGATGGCTGGAGCGGAGCGCCTACTCGCAGGAGACGGTGGAGGCCGTAGCCCAGGCCGGCATTGACGGCAGGCTGCTCCTGCGGTTATCGGTGCCAGAGTTGCTGACCCTGGGTGTCATCAAGCTGGGCGACAGGAAGAAGCTCGCCAAGGCCATCGATGAGATCTCGGCCACGTGTGTCTGGAGCTGGGTCGACCAAGGCACCACACATTCCACACATACGCCCACACACACGAGTGAATGTTTAGAATGCTGATGACGTGTTGTTGTTATGTTCTGTACAGAGGTCGGGCAGTGGCAAGTGGGTGGGGTGGCGATGTGGCTCGGCCTCCATGGGCTGCTCGAATACGCCGACGCGTTCATCAAGCACGAGGTGTCCGGGCAGGTCCTACTCGGGCTCACCCAGCAGAAGTTGTTCGACATCGGCGTGTCCAAGTTCGGACACGTCAAGCGCATACTCAGAATGATTCGGTAACGCCCTCTGTCCCGACATTCTTGCTCTATAGTTCCTTGTTGGTATGTGTGAACTCACATTCTTGGTTGTGTGGGGTGCACAGGGAACTCTCGCTCTCTCCGCAGGACCGACTCAAGGCGAAACCTCACGCCGAGTACTGGACTCTGGGCGACGTGTGCGACTGGCTGCGAACAATGGAGCTGCAGCAGTACCTGCACCTCTTCTACGCCGCTGAGGTGGACGGGCTCAAGATCCTGCAACTCACCGACCCCAAGCTGGCCAAGCTGGGCGTTGACGCGCTGGGCCATCGGAAACGCATCATGAAGCATGTGCGCTTCCTAAGAGCCAGTGGCGACACGCCTGCGCTCCAGTAGCTTCGTGACGCAGTGTTCATGTGTAAGTAGTTCCTTAAAGTGTAAAACAAGAGAGAATGGCAAACCAAGGGCGATGATCTCGTGTTACTAACATCAGCGGCCACTTGGAGCCTCTGCACAGCCGACGATCATTTCCCGTCCAATTTTGACCGGTCAGCAAAACCTGTGGGCAATGGTGTTGGTAGCGCGGTAGACTGCAGTCTTGATGATTTTCTCGGTAGTCATCTATCGGTTCCTGGTTCGAGTCCGGGAAGCCGGAATTTCTTTACTCACCCGCGAGCAGCGGGCCGCAAAGCTACGTGAATCCAAGAGGACCTGCAAACACGTCAGGTTTCATGGTGTAGTGGTATCACGTCTGCCTCACACGCAGTAGGTCCTGGGTTCGAACCCCAGTGAAACCAATCTTTTGCCTGGCACCATTTGGTGCCTTTCTCAGGCCACCGACGCAGTATCGCGCATAATGGCGCAGGAGGCCGGTGTGCAACGAGGGACGGATGGCCGAGCGGTCTAAGGCGACAGTTTAAGGCACTGTTATCTTCGGATGCGTGGGTTCAAATCCCACTCCGTTCACTCCTTTTGTCCTATTCCTCTCGTTCTTGGCAGAGTGCGCTCGCGCAGCATCATCGCGAGCTCTCCTATTTACAACCCCCAGCACCAATCCGACCATGACCACAACCACGACGTTCTCTGGTGGGCATGATAGTGTCGTTCCTCCCACAACAAAGCAGCCGCCACTCCGATTCCTCCAAACCTCCAGTGGCAGGACCCTGCGCGATGGTAGTGGTCCACGTGGTTTTGGATTGTAGTTGTCCATTCAATCTTAGTTTGAAGAAGACGGCATGCACTGTACAAGCCCACAAGAGAGCTCTCGGCTCGTTGACGATCGACGGGAGGTGTGCAAGGGGTTCAGTGGGCGTGGAAGAAGGAGTCGAAGAGAAAGAAGCCGGCGTAGGCGGCCACCATCGAGATGAGCGACCAGTTCCGAATCCCTCGGGGTGTTTCCTTGCTCATGATTTCCGGAATGATTCCTAGGACAGCACAGATCAGCACGTCGTTATGTTCTCCGAACATATGTGATCACATGTATGCACATAAAAACTAACATATTTAAATATGCACGTACCCGTGGCGGTGATGAAAAGAAAAGTCCCAGCCCCAAACCCGAGCACGAAACCGAGGACCTGCGGAGAGATGCCGCCCATCAACACGTACCCCAGCAGCCCTCCTGCTCGTTAACGCGCAGCACACGATGGTAAGAAGTTGGTAAAGTTGAAACAAACAACGCAACGAGTTTTGTGGAGTACCTAGCGGGGTCATGGCGGCGAGGAAAGCGACGGTGGAGAAGAACGAAGCGTTGCTTCGCGAGGCGGAAAGGACGGCCGACAGGACGAACCCGTCCGGGATCTTGTGAACGATCAGCGCCAGCGCCACTGCGAGTAAGTCGACAACAGAAAAACCAATAATGGCCCAGGTGTGAGTCGGCTGAACAGGGGGGGGGCAGAGGTTGGATTGGGTAGAGAGGGCAAACCTCGTGCTCCGACCTCCGCCGACGCCTCATAGGCTCCGGCCATCACAAATCCGTCGACCTGGTGCGTCCACGCGGAGTGAGCGCGATCGCCGTGCGTGCGGTGGTGCGTGTGTGCGTGTGGACGAGACGTACGAGACAGTGGAGGGCGAGGGCGACTAGGGCCACCGTGGAGAAGGACTCGGACAGCGATCCTCCGCTGTCGCCTCCGTGCCGGTCGCCGTGCGAGTGCGCCTGCAAGGTGAGATAGCGCAATGAGTGAGCGGTGCGCCCAGTGGATGGGGCACATGTGGGCAACGAGGCGGTGAAGCAGCACTATATATATATATATGCCGACACGTACGTGTGTTTCCTCCAATTCGCGGCGCACGTCGAGATCGTTGATCTGCAGCGGCGTGCCTGATGGACCATTTCAACCGGAAGGTGAATGGGTGCCTCTGTAACATACCCATCGGGGTGTGCGTGTGCGGTGTGTGCGTGCCGGGTACCGTGCGAGTGTGAATGTCCGGAGTTGGTAAGAATCTGCTCCACGATGAGCAGCACCAGGTAGCCCGCACCCACCCCGATCATCGCGATTCGGCCTGCACGCGCATCAGCCACCAAAGCGCGTTAGCAGCCATCCCACAACCACCACCACCACCACCACCACTTTTCCTTGGTATAGAGAAGGAGGGCGATCGCGCACTCGGATGTTCCTCGTCGCCGTGGTCGTGGCCGTGGTCGCCTTCGCCGCCGTGCTCGCTTCCGTGGTCATGGCCGCTCTCGTTCGCTACGCGGCCGAGTAGAACAGCGAACATGAGAATGAAGGCGACAAAAGATGGAGATGGAAAAACGCAAGGAGAGAACGCGAGTAGAGGAGGCGAGGTGGTCGCGGTACCGT
>NW_004457367.1:101280-104112 GCF_000313135.1 Acanthamoeba castellanii str. Neff
GACGGGGCAGAGAAGGAGGCCTGGGCCGTCATGGAGAAGGCCTCGGGCACGAGGTCCAGGGTGGCGATGGCGAAGAGGAGACCGGCCGAGATGCCCAGCATGATGTGGTTGGCCTTGGCGCTCAGGCCCTGGCGATAGATGAACTTGGGCACGAGAGACGCCAAGAGGGGCGCCACAAACGCGACGGCCAGAGGGAAGAATAATCCCATCTTGGCAAGATGAATATATGATTGATTGTCGAGTGTCTTGGCGGCTCCCTATGCCTTGTGAAGCAGAAGAGAGGCGAGCAGCGTGGTGGGGGGAGGTGACTCTTGTACTACGCCGCCTTCTCCTTTCCACGCACGCAAATCTTTACTTGTGCCAATCATTTCCTTTCATTTTCTTGATTCTAGATCGAGAAATCAAAAAGAAAAATGTGCATACGCCAAATAGCGTCAATTTCATTATCTGGTAACGTGGTGGCTCAGGTTGCATTGGATTGGATCAAGTTTTCTACCATCCCTGTCCATTACCCTGTACCTTGACAGCCCTTTGGCCTGACAAAGAAAACGAGATGGAAGAAATGTATGACGACAGCGGCTCATTCGACATCACGAGTGACGATGCCGTGGTGGGGGACTTCTCGAAGAACGTCGTCGAGCGGGCCGCGGCGGCCAAATTCACCATCGAACAGTACTACCACAACTTCTTCCGTTCCGAGAAAGAGCGAGAGGGCAGGTACGACTTGCGGCCTCCCTCATCAATGTGTTTGCTGTTTACATTCAAATTTCATTTTAATATTTTACATTCGCGATTTTGCGCGGGGGCGTTGCTTGATGAATGAATGAATGAAATGGGCTGAAAAACATTTTTATTCTTGCATCTCGATGCAACCACAGGCGGAGCAGGCTGGAGCAGCGCATGAAGGAGCTCAACCTCAGCGAAACCAAGAGGGACAAGCTCAGGAAGGAACTCGCAAAGAAGGAAACCGACTTCATCCGCATCCGTCGCATGCGTCTCACTCAGCACTCCTTCGACACCGTCGCCGTCATCGGCCGCGGTGCCTTTGGCGAGGTACCTTCGTCTTCGTTTTCGTTCTCTTTTTTGTTTTTTCCAAACCCAATTTATTATATTGCTAAACAAATAATTAATGTTGTAATAATACACGAATAATTGTTGGCGTTAACTCACCTCTTCTTTTTGTTGCAATTATGACAGGTGCGTTTGGTAAAGATGAAGGGAGCGAACGACCTCTTCGCCATGAAGAAGCTGAAGAAGTCTGAGATGATCAAGAAGGAGCAGGTACCTCGCTTCTCCGCACCGGCGTGTGTGTTGTGTGTTGTGTGTTGTGTGTGTGTGTGTCGTGCCGCGTGTGTGGTCTATCACGCTTACGCGTCATTCGGTGAACGCGACTAGGTGGACCACGTGCGGGCCGAGCGGGACGCGTTGGCCGACAACAACTACTTCTACACCAAGAATCCCTGGGTGGTCTCCCTCTACTACTCCTTCCAGGTTTCGTCCTTCTCTCTTCTACCCCCTCCCCCCTTCTTCGCTTTGTTCGTTCTTTTTCTGATCTTCGGCACGTGTGCTTTGTGCGTGCGTCGTGTCGTGTCGTGTCGTGTCGTGTCGTGTGTGTCGCGAACAGGACATCGACTACCTGTACTTGATCATGGAGTACGTGCCGGGCGGAGACATGATGACCATGCTCATCAAGTACGACACCTTCACCGAGGACCAGACGCGGTTCTTCATCGCCGAGACCGTGCTGGCGATCGACTCGATCCACCAGCTGGGCTACATCCACCGCGACATCAAGGTACACACACACACACACACACACATCATCATCATCATCAACAACAACAACCCATGTCACCAACGCGAATGTCATCTTGGTGGTTGTTTCACTCAACAATATCAACAACCCCCATTTTACCGCGACATCAAGCCGGACAACCTGCTGCTCGACCAGGACGGCCACATCAAGCTGAGCGACTTCGGCCTCTGCACGGGCCTGCAGACCAAGCAGTTCAAGTCCCTCTACAAGAAGCTCATAGGCGAGACCACCGAGCTCAAGGACACCGACACCGACCGCAAGTCCCAGCGGGAGAAGATCAACACCTGGAAACAAAAGAGGAAAGTCCTGGTATGCACATATTTACTATTATGCTTGCTATTATTATTATGTACTATTATTGTTATTATTTATTCCCTTTTCTTTTGGTTAGTCGCATTGCAACGGACAATAACGTGTGCGCCACTGGTCGTCTTTTTGTGTCGACAGGCGTACAGCACGGTCGGCACCCCGGATTACATTGCGCCCGAGGTGTTCCTGCAGAAGGGCTACGGCCCGGAGTGCGACTGGTGGAGTGTGGGCGTCATCATGTTCGAGGTTTTTACCCTTCTCTCGCCCCCCCCCCCGAATACCTATATCTATTATCTAACATATGGCATATATGCGGGGTGGTATAGATGCTGTGTGGGTATCCGCCCTTCTGCTCGGAGACGCCGACAGAGACCTATCGTAAGATCATGAACTGGAAGGTGTGTGTGGCGCCCTCTCACCCTCTCTCTGGCCCTGCGTCCGGCTCGGCTCACCACCGTGCCCTCTCCCCCCCCCCAATCCCAATTCAATTCCAACTCCAGGAAACGTTGCAATTCCCGGAGGAGGTGGAACTCTCGCCCGAGGCCCAGGACCTCATCTTCCAGTACGCGCCAACCCCCTCCTCCCTCAAACCAAATTTTGTAGGCTGGGTGGAGGCTGACCACTTCGTGACTGTGTGTGTCACTCCACAGGCTGTGTTGCGACCAGTCGAAGCGCTTGAAGGTGGAGCAGCTGAAGCTGCACCCCTT